>NC_079908.1:4061671-4168764 GCF_024868665.1 Triplophysa rosa
TTTATATGGTTCTTTTGGTTACCTCGTCCGCCGGTTTTGTCCCCCACGTGGGAAGTTTTGGTTTATGTTTTATATGTGGTTATAGTGCTGTTCTCTTTTTGTCTTCCCCCATCGTGGGTGTTTGATTTGTGTTTTTTGTAATAAATTCTGTTAACCCCTTCTACGCTGTCTGCATCTGGATCCTCATTGAGAATCATGACAGAACGAATCAGCCAACAGAGGACCCAGCAGACAGCGAGTTCCACCTCTTTGGCGGCCCTGCGGAGCCGAGAGGATCACATCTTATACGGCCTCCGGCAGAAGGGGGCAGACATCAGGGACTTCGCCTGGGAGTTCCTAGCCTCTGCGGGCAATTCGGGGTTCACCGAGGCGGAACTCAAAGTCATTTTTAACGGCTGCCTCGATGAACCCCTCAAGCCCTCAGAGGTAAGGATGCTTAGGCCCCTGGGTTTCATCGACCTACTCCGGTTCGCGATGCACCGTGAGGAGCCCAGGGACCCTACCGCACCGGGAACTCCACCACCCCTGGTCCCCATACCGGAGGACCGCATCCTGGCTGTGGTTTCCTTGGAAGACCCCGCACCTTCCGCCTCATCCCCTGCTACCTCGTCACCACCAGTCACCCTCCGTGGCAAGCGGGGGAGGAGAGTATCATCGGGGTCCTCTTCAGAGGCATCCCAGCCGGAGCTAGCCGCTCCCTTCACCTCCTTCTTGCAGCCGACCACCAGGCAAGTGGTTCGGCTCAAGAAGAAGAGGCTACGGCGGGCAGCGCGGGATCTGTCCCAGCCGGTGATGCAGCCGGTGATGCAGCCGGGGTCCAGCCGGCGTCCCAGCCGGTGATCCAGCAGGTGATCCAGCCGGCGCCCGGTCCGGTGCAGCCGGCGTCCAGTCCGGTGCAGCCGGCGTCCAGTCTGGTGTCCAGTCCAGTTTCCAGTCCAGTGCAGCCGGCATCCAGTCCGGTGCAGCCGGCATCCAGTCTTTTGTCCAGCCCGATGTCCAGTCTTGTGTCCAGTCTTGTGTCCAGTCTTGTGTCCAGTCTTGTGTCCAGTCCGGTGTCCAGTCCTGTGTCCAGTCTTGTGTCCAGTCCTGTGTCCAGTCTTGTGTCCAGTCTTTTGTCTAGTCATGTGCCCAGGCCGATGATCCAGCCGGCGTCCAGTCCGGTGATCCAGCCAGCGTCCAGTCCGGTGATCCAGCCGGCGTCCAGTCCGGTGGTCCAGCCGGCGTCCAGTCCGGTGCAGCCGGCATCCAGTCCGGTGCAGCCGATGTCCAGTCCGGTGTCCAGTCTTGTGTCCAGTCCTGTGCAGCCGGCGTCCAGTCTGGTGATCCAGCCGGCGTCCAGTCCGGTGATCCAGCCGGCGTCCAGTCCGGTGATCCAGCCGGCCTTCCAGCCGGCGTCAGGCCCTGTCCAGCCGGCCTTCCAGCCGGCTTCAGGCCCTGTCCAGCCGGCCTTCCAGCCGGCCCCTAGTCCGGCAGCCAAGCCGGCCCCGGGGAGACCCCCAGGGTCAAGGACTGTCCCCCCCGGGACTCCCCCTAAGTCCCCTAGGACTACGCGCCCTCGAGCGCAGCCGGGGACTTCTCCCCACCCCCATGGACTGCCTCCTATGGGCCCTGGTTTGGCCCCTCCCCCCCTCCCAGCGGCCTTCCAGCCGGTTCCCTGGGAAACTCCAGGGTCAAAGACTGTTCCCCCCAGGACTATCCTAAGTCCCCCAGGACTTCGCGCCCTCGACCAGCCTGGACTGCGACTATTCCCTCCACCTTTTGGACTGCCCCTGTGGATTTGTTGTTCCCTCCCCCTCCCTTGTTGTTATTTATTGACTCACCCCAACCCAAGTGTTGTGTTGCTGTTTTGCCCTTGATTTTATTTACTATGTCTTGTTGGATTTTGTCTTGTCACAGTCTGTCTTGTCCTGTTTGCACCTTGAGGAGCGTCAGGATATCGCTCCTTAAGGCGGGGTTCTGTCGTGATTCATGGCAGGATCCCTTGTTATGTGTGGAGAGAAACATATTATTGTCCTCTTGACAATAATATGCGTTCTCTCCGGTGTCGCGTCTTCTAGCCCCGCCCTCTCGTTACCTCGTTAGCTTCTCCTTAGTGTTTGATCCCTGTCACTTGCCCGTCACCCTCCCTGTGTTATCATCCCTCGTTTGTATTCCCCTATATATTAACCTTGTGTCTCTTGTCTTGTGCTGATTCGTTTTGTATTACCTTGTATTGTTCCTGGTCTCAAGCTCTAGTAAGTTGTCTCGTATATATTGTTTTTGCTCTGTCTTGCGTTTATCTAGTGTCAGTCCTGTCTCAGTTTTATATGGTTCTTTTGGTTACCTCGTCCGCCGGTTTTGTCCCACACGTGGGAAGTTTTGGTTTATGTTTTATATGTGGTTATAGTGCTGTTCTCTTTTTGTCTTCCCCCATCGTGGGTGTTTGATTTGTGTTTTTTGTAATAAATTCTGTTAACCCCTTCTACGCTGACTGCATCTGGATCCTCATTGAGAATCATGACAAAGCGATTGAAAAGTCTTGAAAAGATTGAAAGTAAAACAGAATTGGCTATAAACAAAAGAGATGTTATAAATTCCTGCATCCTCTAATAGAAGCGGCTTAGAAATGTCCAGATCGGGCTCCAGTAATGGTTACACTTTAAGCTAATAATTTTTCCTGCACCTCTGTGCTACCGTTCACTGCTTTGTAAAGTCATAATTGAATTATGGCCCTGTTTTCCTGTTGAAAGCCCAATCCTGCTCTGCTGTGTAAAACAAAGCCGCCAAAGACCTCATTCACAGTAATAAATAAAACAACTGGAAGGTGAGGAATTCTCATCCCACCTGCTGCGCTGCAATGAAAGCAAACCTGAGCAAATTTTGCGCAGATAAATCCCAAGTTAAACACGAGAGGAAAAACATTAGAGATCTGAAGGACTGTCAAGTAAATGAGGAATATCCAACTGAAGACATATGGGAGAAAACTGTATTTACTAGTGGTTGACCCATACTCTGCTCTACGGTGGTTCGGAATGCATGTGACCTCCGGATTAACTGTAAATTTATTCATCATACAGCATAAGATCGTTTTAGCACGCTCTGGCTCTCTCTCTCCAGTATCTGGACGAGTGCACTATTAAGGTGCATTCTTGCGTATATATTAACCTAAACTAAATTTTGACGCGCCACCTACTCATGATTCAGTAACGCATTTAAGACGACGAAAGAAAGTCGGTAGAGATACTCCACGAACGCCATCTCACAACACCTGTCACACTTGTCATCTTATCTCTAGAGATCCAGTGGTCAGCTGTTTACGCTGACTGCACGTTTATATCATATTTATTTGTTATACAATAGCTGTATAACATATAGCCTTGAGGATAAATAATAATGTTAAATAATCTGTTAAATTAATCTGTTGATATCTTGAGGGTACTGTCACATTTTAATAAAATTCTTTAAACTGCTTATATATTATAAAAATAAAACTGTAATGAGCATTTACATTAGCTGATCCGAAAAATGATCCCATCCGTGACCCAAAATCCATAAAATGATCCGAACCGTGAGTTTTGTGATTCGTTGCACCCCTATACATATCTATATAAAGTATAGAGCATTGGAGTGTTTTCATTGATTGTGAGCATTATTGTTTATAACTTTATAAAAAGTTTTTTTCTTTAGGATTGTAATGAACTTTCAAAGCCTGTGATGTTGTGAACACAGTTTTATCAAATGGGAGACTTAAAGTCTAATGTTTCTCTTTGACATTTTCCCTGCATTGTCTGAGACGGAAGTGGTTGTATTTACTTACAGAAGGACCCTTCAAGTCTGAGTTTACTCAACAGCGCTGTGTACACTACCTTCAGACTGTGCCATAGTGACAGAAACACCAATGAGATCTCTTGAATATCTCGATCGTTTCTTATTGGCAGCAATTAAATTAAATAGAGACGTCTGCTCCTGGTTCTTAGTTTTTCCTCTCGGGCTTTTCACAATAGAGCGATTTCCACAATATCTCAAAGTGAATTTCCCAAATGAAAAGTTAAATTTAGTATGAATATCAAATCTTTCCAAATTCAAATGATCTAAGATTTCCTTTCTGTATCTTATAGCTCTTTATAACTTCATAAAAGTATAGACGTAGACCCTTCGCAAAGAATCAAAAGTGAGTACTTTTAATTTAACGTAACACAATTAATATACAATTAAATATGAATATAAATTAATATTAATATAAATGAAATAAAATAAATTGTTGTATTATAACCAAACACAGATCGGAAGTTAACTTCGGGCCAGGCTTGTGTGTCCGATAAAACTGCATAAAATATAATTGTATATTATTTAATAATACTTAATTTAATCATTAAAAATGAATTGTCTGGGAAAGTTTTTTTAACCCAACTTAAATCAATTCCCAATGCTCATTTCAAGCGGTAATGTGTATGTAACTGTTTCAAATTTCAATTTGGGGCATCTTTATCCATTTTATGGAATTCAGTATATTTTCTGCTGTATGTCAATAACTGTGCTTTTTTTGTCTATTTCCTCTAAGGAGTTTTAGAAAAAACATCAGGCATGCACTTTAATGAATCATAACTAAGAACTCCATGTCTGAAGCAATGAAAGAGCAACTTCTGAGAAATACATTTTTCCTCTGAAAATATCAGAGTTGGAAATTCCGATATTTGTTCAATGCAACCGCCCGAATGCCAGTTGCAAAGTTTACACAACCTCAGTAAGTGCGTATTATCTGCAAGCCTTTTCACATCCAAACTCTTCCTGCGTTCGGACTCTCTCGAACACAAACAAGCATTTTCTTGTTAACAATGCCAGCTCTATTTACACAAACTGCTTCTATCGTCTCTGTGTTTTTACATCAACGCTTGCGCAATCGTGCGTGCAAATTGGAGCTGTGCCGCTTCATATATCTGCAGAAGAGCACACGTTAGCAAACATCCAAAAGCAATAAGCTTGTGCAAATGGAGTTTTGCTCGGTGTTTCTCTCAGGCACTGGTAAGAAAACCCCACCAGGCCCACAGTCAACCTCCGGGATCAAACGAGTCCAACAATCACGGCAAAATTAGCAATCATGCTTAATTCACTCCCACTAATTTGGGCCAATCATCTGGTATTTCCACTTGATGCCCACATCCTTGTGCTTTCATCCACCCTGGGTGCGTTTAGTCAGGTGAATGATTGCGGTGCTTAGGGCCGCTCTCTTGGAAGCAGCTATTTTAGGAAACACTTCATCTGGCATGTGCTGATCGATGCCGTCATGTTTTAATTTATGTGCCTAATGCGAACATGACGCGTCGTGAGATGTGGGGAACGTATGGGTGAGAAAGTCAACAATGGGGGGCATATGCATATCTGAAAAGTGTGAACGTGTGGGGAGGGGTACGTTGTAAACCTTGCATTAGCTTGGGAAATGAATTTTAATTGATATGTAAAACGTATAGAATGAATGCACTGTAAGACGCTTTGAATAAAAGTGTGTGCCAAGTGCATAGATGTAAATCTTCGAGCGATGTAAAATTCTCCTAATCGGCCTTTCTGAAAAAATACCACTTGTGAGTTTGTTTATTAAAACCGTATCATGGCCGATACGGCGTATACCTGTCCACAACACCTGCACGCTCTTCCCTGCGCATCTGGTGCGCCTCTGCATCCCTGAATGACTTTTTCATCTTGATCTGGTTAACCTGCGACATGCCTCCTTTTCCACGGTGAAAAAAACATCCTGGATAAATATTTGAGCAGGCGGTGCAAGTGCGCACAGTCCCGGGGCTCGCAGGCCCTTCCTGGCCCGTGTCAGCCAAGATTAATGTAGATTCACTAATGCACTGGGGTGGGAGGTGCACAAACACACACGTACAGTCGCACACACTTCTCCAGAAAGTTTGCGGTATTAGGGAAGGACCTTTCACAGATGTCAGTGGAAACACCATTTTGGTTGGGATGTTTTGAGAGAGGGGAGGATATTAGTCTGTGTTTGTAGAGGAAGAACCGGACGATAGATGAATGGACTGGAGATAAACTCGATTTGTAAAATAAGGACGGGCGGAAATTTCTTAATGCGTTATTAGGGACGGATTCCCCGCTCCAGCACTGGCACAGTTTGGGTGGAAATAAGGGTTAACAGTTGCACATTGTATGGTTGTATGGCTGGTAAATTCTCCTGTAGAAGGATGGAGGAAAGGGCCCTGGCCACTGTTGTGGGGCTGGACAGAGGTGCCTTTGTCTGGATGCACCCGTCACTTAGCAGGTGCTTTTAAATGCCCCATGGGTCGCCAGTGTTCAGCCACTTGGGTGGACACATAAAATATGTGAATGGAAACAAACCTACATCTGTAGCTATAGCTATAGCGTACGCTAAGTAGGCTAAGTTAAGTAAGTTGTGCCTAGGACAACATCGAAACTGACCCAAGAGCTTCTTTCAAGCTATTTAATTTTTATGCGGCCTTTATTGTACTGTGTACAGGTGGTTCTTCAAAGGCTAAATACAAAACAATATACATTTGATGCTATATAAAATTGACATATCACTGCTGTCCTTCTAAAACCTTGTATCTCCATATTATTATCTCATTATTATTAGTCGACCTTTGTTTGTCACTGGGTTATGCGAATATCTAACACAAAATATGTTTTTTTCTATTTCCTGAAAAACAGCAAATTTGGACATACAAGGTTTCAGAAGGACAGTGACGATAATACAAAATGTACAAGTATTACAAAGAATTGTATTACACAATAGTAATTACGCTAAGTTCGAAAAATAATAGAAAACAATTCACTAAAAAGGGGTAGTGCGTTTTTCTAAATGTTTCATGAAAAGATGAGTAAATGAACAGCTAAAGTGCATAACAATTTTCAGTCTGCAGTTAAAAAGTAGCATTTTGTTGATAAATGTAAAAATTAATAGCACACACAAATGTTGGGTGAAATAATACAAAATGTTACATTTAACCAGATTACTTACTATATACATATAAGTTATAACTTAGAAAAAGTAAATTGAGATAAAAATGATTGAGCACATGATAAATTACCTTAATATAGAATGGTAAGCTTCTAATAATTAAATAGTTTTGTATAATATAGGGCTGTCGAACGATTAATCGCGATTTATTGCATCCAGAATAAAGGTTTGTGTTTACATAACATATGTCTATGTACTGTGCATATTAATTTTGTATTTATAAATACAAACACATACACAAGTATACATATTTAGGAAATATTTACATGTATTTATTTATATTTACCAATAATTGAAATTATATATAAACATTTATTAATATTTAGATTTTTCTTAAATATATGCATGGATGTGTATGTGTTAATAAATACAAAATTATTATGCACAGTACACAGATATATATTATGTAAACACAAACTTTTATTCTGGATGCGATTAATCGCGATTAATCTTTTGACAGCCCTAATATCTATATAACATGTTATATTTTTATTATAATATTTTTTTATAATTTGAGCTGTCCGGTACATTTTCAGTTTGACATCATGAAGATAAGTGCGAAAAGCAACCTGCAATTAACTAAAGCACGAGCACACAATACATCATCGCCTTATTCTTGCATATGTGTGGATTCACTATGATTTTGTGTTGGTTACCTTATTCACGCTCTCGCTGGTTGACGCGTGGACGTGCTTTTCAGGGAGAATTGTCCAATAAGGGACTAAGAAAGTTGTTATGTAACAAAATTTCATGTTCGAAAAAACTTTCAGGTTCGCACCGTATTGAGCACAGAAATATACGTCATACGTCCAACTTGTTTTTTTTGACAAGTTGACCTTGTCAAGCATGAGAAGCAAGCACGTTTAACATTCTAAAGAAGTCCGAATGCATGAAACACTGTTGAACCACCCCTTTAAAGACACTGACACATATGATTTATAATTTGCATTTCTCTCCACCATCTTTAATTTATTTGTTACAGTGCATCCTGGGATTGCTGTCTGCACAAAAGAAATATCAATGCTAAGGTGTCTCAGAAGGCAGCATTGGGACAGTGTTCATTATGAGTAGGAAATCTTAAAATGCTGCCTGGGTCAAGGCATCTCACATTTTATAACAGCGCTGTAATTTGTATGGGAGAGTGGAATACTTTGTTTATCAGTGGGAAGGCATGGGTTTGGAGGACCAAAAGGGGAAGTAACACAGGGCCAAAAAGAAAAGTAAACGACTTATTTAATCTAATATTTGATATGATGGACAGCCAGGCGAGTTTCAATCTCAAAAGCAAGAGTACTACTGTGACACACCACATCCTCACTTAGAATCCAATGCTTCACTCACGCCCGGCCACTCCACATTCCTGGGTTACAAACCTCGCTGTGTTCCCTCGAGGCACAGCCTATCTCCGGTCTGGATGGATTCAATGTGTTTCGGCCCAGTTATTTACTTGTAACAGGCACTCTTGTGGTGCTTGGAGTGTGCGAGCATGTGTAGGGTGCAGTTTAAACATGACTGTATTGTTTTACTCTATGCACTTTACAATCAATGCTCCTCTCAGCTTGCATTTGGCAGTCTGACATGAAACAGTCTCATTAGCTTCAACACTCCCAAACCAATAAGAACTCCACTTGAGTAATTGTTCCACAAGCATATTCCACACCACAATGACATGCGCTGCAGATATGTTTCAAGCTGTGGTCACCGCTTAAATGCGGTACCCATCGCGGCGTTCCTTTGAACGTCATTGCGGAAAATGCTTACTCCATCGGTACGGCTCAGAGCGCAGAGGAATTCTCACCGTTTGCATCCGATTTAAATGGGAATGTGGTACTGTGGTGTGACACTGCAAAAATGTTTAGTTCCTGGGTGTTAAAAACCTCACGGATATCCTGTGTTTTCCCACAACTTTACTGAAAGTCGTGGCGGAGAGTTGAAAGGGTCACAGCAGGATGAAGCAACATTTTTCTTGGGGAAATTAAAGAGTTTTGTGTGCTATGAATATATGCGGAACTTTCTGAACTTGAAACTTCCTCCCTACTCCAACAAGAGCATTGTTTGTACTTTCTATGTTTGTTCTGAACTTCTGCAACTTGTGGATGTCAAACAATAATGCGATAACATCTGACTGCCCATGTTTATATATCATCTGTTGGATGAACCCACCCAGTAATGGGAGAAAGTAGAATTTATACTGTTATTCACATAATACAGAGGAACTTTTGACAGGGGCAGTGTTTACATGGTCTTAAAGGCACAGTTGCACAAAACTGCCTGTTTAATGCGATAGTTCACCCAAAACTGAAAATTCTGTCATCATTTACTCACCTTCAGATTGTTCCAAACCTGTATACATTTCTTTGTTCTGCTAAACACAAAGGAAGATATTTGGACGAATGTCAGTAACCAAACAGCTCTGATCCCCCATTGACTCTCATAGTATTTACGTTCCCTAATATGGTAGTAAATGAAGGATGAGCTCTGTTAGGGTACAGACACTCTTCCAAATGTCTTCATTTTTGTTCAGCAGAACAAAAAAGGTTATACAGGGTTGGAAAAACCCGTGGAAATGATGACAGAATTTTCATTCAAAAAGTCAAAGAGATGGTGAAACTTCTGGTACAAAAACATATTTGACTAAAAAACACTTACCCTCTCTCAGCAGGTTTTGTTCTGGCTTTGTGAAAACTAGTATATTAGTATAAAAACTTCTTCATGACAAATTGCTTTACATGTAATGTTTTCTAATTTCTCTATAAATTGCTTTGGATAAAAGCACCTGCTAAATGACTGAATGTAAATGACTAACATCGAATGTGAAAAAATGATGTGATTTAAAAAAATATTTCCGATTTTATCAGTTAAATTGTTGCCAACTTATCCATACCGCTACTGCAAGTTCCTTTCTATATGAACCTGTATTATTGTTTCATTTATATATAAATAAATATATGAATAGGATAGGATAGGATAGGATAGGATAGGATAGGATAGGATAGGATAGGATAGGTTTTGCAGGTTTATTCTGAGCAAATGTTTAATCTCTCTCACAAGATTAGAAAATTCTCAGACGGTTTGGAGAGAAATGTAACAGTGCTCAAACTTGGAAGATTGTGTACTTTTAACAAGTCATATCTCATGACATCTGTTGTATCACGCAATCAGGAAGCCAATGTGTGGCTCAAAGGATGTTTGTAAAACTAAAAAAGTTCGCACTCGCTGTTTGCTCAAGTGTGGTAATCCATGGCTCAGTTTGCTCAAAGTCAAAGTTCGTCTTTCTTGTCATTGCCAGGACACCGGTTCCAAGAGCTCCGGAGTGACGGGTTTCCCCCTCGGTGGGTTTTTGCTTCGAGTAGCTTTACTTTTAATCAGATTGGCGCGATGCCTACAGGTCGCCCACGCAGCACAGCGAAGGAGACAATTGATACACATGCTTCCCCCCCTTAGACCCCACCCCCCGCCTTAAGTGTGACAACAAAGCGTCTTTGTAACCCCACAGTGGACCTTTATCTGTGAGCCTAGTGCATCCGAAAAAGAAAAACCAACAGAACCTTTGTTCGGCAGGCTTCCTGTGAGGTCATACATATTACATAAGGGCCAGCTTCCTGTTGGATTGACCTGGTGCTTTTAGGCTAGACGCTGGATGGGATTTCTCAGCCTTGTCTGACCACCTTTGTTGTGACGTCCGGTGGCTATATCCTTAATAGAGGTTATCCGCAATGTCATACCTTGTTTTAGTCTTGAAACAAAGATTTAAATATCAGAGGAAGACTAACTGTTGTTATTGCCACATGCCACTTCACGATTTTACTATACTATCAACAATATTGTCACATAATCATTTTGGTAGTTTGAAATGTAGAATTATGTTTAAAACCATTTTTGGTTGCGTTTTTTAAGTCATAAAACTCTCTCTTCCTTCAAAAGTGTCATAAAGTAATAAGGCTGTGGAGGGGTGAGGACGAAGGTTGCAGCTGTCCTCGGTGTGAGCTCCATGCGTGCATGAAATGTCTCTGTGGTCATGTCAGTCTGTACACCAGAGGAAGTGTTTGGCTTTTGACAATGAGCTCCCTAGGAATGCACCACTGCTGAGGCCAAGTGGGCGTGTTGCAGCGCTGATATCGAAAGCCAAGTTTGGTTGGCTCTGTCCGCTTCGGCGCCTCAGGGGGCAGTGAAGGGGCCCGCAGATGATAGGCAAGCCCTGTGTGCATGTGTGTTTGCACACGTGTGTGCCCCTGCAACATTTATACTTGATATGTAAAATCACATCAGGCTAGAATGTTAACGCGTAACATGCAGTCCGAAGTATTTGCGTGTATTTCTGTTTGCATGTTGCAGTTTTTCAGTACAGGACAATAGCATATGGGGAGGGGTATTTCATCATGTAATGTTGACAGGAAAGAATCTTTCCATTAGGGCATGGCATATTTATGGGGCACAAGCAAAGGAGTTTTTTTAAGTCAGCTCTGCTATGCGTTTTACAACTGTCTGCGTTTGGAGCACTAAAAATCCATTCTGACCGGGTGTTAGCACAGTCCAGGCCTCTGATACAGACCGGCAATAAATGGTGATAAGAAGTGCTTTCCGGAGTGCTGGCGGAGAGGGGAAAGGATGCAAGACAGTAGCCCTTTGTTTAAAAAGTTGCTTGCTTGGGCCCGTGCCATGGAGTTTGCAAAATGAGTGTGGCAAGCCGCTTCACACTGAAACTTTTGGCCGATTCTCAGGGTCATCGCTGTCTTTCTTTCCTTCCTTCTCAATGCAGCTTTATATGTCCAACCTCAGATTTTATTTTGAAGAACTATATTTAAAAACTGATGATTTTAAAACTTAATGTTCAAAACATTCATAACTAAATTGTTGTGTACCTGCATGACTTTGCAAAAAATTAAGAGACCCTTCACATATTTTTTCAGACCTCAAATACTGCAAAGAACACAAGTTCATATTCCATTTTATGCAATACAACAGTAATATTTGTACGTGTATTTAGAAAAAAGTTCAAAAATGATTTTTAATGTGATTTTTATCACAGTTTGCATGTGTCTTGTCATGCTGTCATTGTTGTTGGATGACTTTATGTCACTCCTGAGGTTTGATTTTGTTGAAATTCAACAGACACAGGACTGAATGACCACAATACGTCTAGAAATGCTGAATAAAGGTGAATGAAACCCACAACACATAACTAAAAATAATACATTCAGAAGAACCTGAAAACAATTTTGAAATTGGTCTCTTATTTTTTCTGTGGCATATATACTCTAGTATATAATAATACTATAGTATACAGTATATAATACTAATTACAATAAGGGTTTTTGTTTATGTATACGATAGTAAATTACATGACACTCTAAACCCAGCGTTGGGTCAAAAAGGGACAAACCCAAACTCTCATTTGGAAAAACTGAGAACGTTTGTTTCCCACCTATACCAAACTTCCATTTCAACACGCGCACACACACGATTCAGAATAATATCACCTCCCAGTCTTGATCACTGAGTTTCACTGTTGTTTGTCTCTCTGGTGCATTGCATTTACATCTGAGACTAGTGGAAGGAGTGAGAGAGAGAGCGAGAGAGAGGGGGGGAGACGTGAGTACAGCACCAGATGTGCTCAGGAGTTTTGCAATATGTCATTTGCAAGAGGACGTTTTCTTGAACAAAGACAGCATGGATGAGTTCACTTCGGAAATGCACGAGAAAGCCAGGCTCTCAACGCAGACTGAATTATATGAAATGACTGGTCACGTGACCTAGCGAGACCAGATGCCAGATAGAGCAGCTAGGAGAAAGTTCATGTCTCTGATGCATGCGCTAGATTGGTTTAAACTCAAGCTTTTGAGCTTTTGTTAAAAGAGGTGAAAAAATCCATTCATTGGATGAGGGATCTGGGTCATATCTAGGGATGCGCATATCATCGAGATTTAGGGGTTTTCTCTTTAAACCAGATAGCAACGCCCTGGCAACCACTACCCACTGCAGTCATACATTAAACTAAGTGTCCTTACCTCAGAAATTATAGGGAGACTCTCTTTAATGCAACAAACTCGTCCTGATTTAAAGCAATACATATTTAGACCTATAATTTTAAGGGTAATCTGTCACAGAGGACACGTTCGGGTTCTGATATGTACAGCTTCTGTGCACGATCCGGTCATAGGTTCACAGGTAAACGTACTTGTGTAACTGTGTTTGAGTGTGTTTGGCTTGGAAGGATGTCAATAGATTCAGGGACGTGTGAGTCATGCGTGTTTGTATGGGTGTAGCGTGTGTGTTCGTGTGAGCTGCAGCCTTGAGTCTTGACAGCCAGGGCCTATATCTCATGTAAAGTCACTCCCAGCCAGAGACCCGTGCAGAAAACCAGACTGAGAATTGGGTGGTGTGTACCTTGTCCCCCAGGTGCACAGCTCTACAGCAGCCCTGCAGGGCAGACGTACAGCTGTTCTACTACTGTAACATGCTTCAGGGCGATAGAGCGTTTTAGGATGAGGACACACCTGCAGAACGTGATTCCATCTACGTTCATCTAAATTCATCTCATATCTGCCCTCCGGCATTCAAGATTCATGGTATTTCCAGGTGGATGTACAATAGAAGTTTGATCTTTAATAAAGACTGCATTTCGCATAAATATATGGACTCATTATGCAAGATGCTGGCATTAGTAAACCACTTCCATGATTGGTTAACTGGACCTGGTTGTAGACTTTGGCCTTCTGGAATACTTGATTCTTATTGGTCAGTTGTTGCATTTCACAATCAAATGGGTTTATTTTGTATATGAAGCATTCTGGCTTCATATCTGTCATGTTCTAGCATGATGAAGTCATTTGAACTTAGTTTAGCACTTTTCACAAAAAGTAGGATTTAGTTCATTTTTGTGTCAAGTTTTAAAAAAAACACAAAAAAATGAAGTAAATCCTACTTTTTTTGTGTCAAGTACTGTTGTTACTACTAGATTTCTTTTTTTTCCACCAGATTCTTGCCATTTTTACATTCTTACTAAATAATTTCCTTTAATGTATTCCATTCACTTCACATTGTGAACATACAAAATGAATGACTGTATAATAATTATCATTATTAATAATGACTGTACATTATTCTTTACATGTTTATGTATGAAATAATACAGAATAATATTAATATGGAATATACAATAGATCTAGGTGTGTGTTTTCATATCCGTATGGCTGACTGCACCTGGTTTACACCAAGACAATAGAGCTATGATTCTAAATAGACATCATTTATTTTTATTTTTATTTTTATCGTCTAAATGTAGTTTACCAGTAAGGAAAATATAAAATGAGCCCTTAACAATCAAACAGTTAAATTGTTACAAAATGTGTAAAAGTATGCTGTTCTTTATGTATGTAAGGACACTGAAGACAGGAGACAAGTTTTATATTTAACAATATATATTTTCCGATTTCAATGTACATTCCGTTTTGACATAAGCTTTTATTCACAAACAAAAGTAGGCATCTAAATAAATACTATATAAAATAGAACTTCAAAATAAATATATCTATAAAGGGACATTTTCATATGTGAGAGATTTTTTTCTCTTTCTGCTTTTTTAAACAAAACAAAAGCACATTGCTCTTATCCTCAACATTAAAAATGAAGCCAAAGAAACTCAGAGAGCACAAGCCCAGTTTGGAAGGCGATTAAAACTGATGGGTGTTTCTAGTGGCCAACAGATAGCTTTAGTCAACAATTGTGAGAAGGAAGATCTTTCAGTTCTGTGCTGACCAGATTATTACGCAAACGACCATAAAGTTTGTAGATTGTGGGTGATGAATGATATAAGAGAAGGCAGAGCAAAAAAGCAAACACCAAATAAGATGGAATGGAATGTTACTTGAGAGGGATTCCTTGTTCCTACCAAACAGGTTCACACAGCAGCTGTACGTGTCAATCACGGAAGATGTCACACCATTTTAGGAGGAAATAACATGCACAGACTCACTCACACAAAAAAAATGCTTGGCCACATTTGGGTGAAAAGGTGTTACTGTGTTAGCGTGATAAAATGGCAATCGTTCAGCAAATTCGTTTCAATCTACATTTTCAGGGGCGACAAGAAATTGGCCTTGTCTCTCTCATGCTAGCGAGGCGTGGCTAGCATTAACAGAGGTATTTTTATTGCCTGGCACACTTTTCTAAATCAAGTGCTTGTAATTGAAATACCTAGACTCCTTACCTTCTACGGCACATCCACGTACCCCACCCGCACCCAGCCCTCCCAAAAATAGAATAATTAATTTATATACTTTTGTACTGAATTGTAATTAAATTGTACCATGCAATTCCTCAAGACATTTGAAACATAAAATTTTAAGATAGCTAGTTTCTCCAGACTATTTACAAGAACCTGCATAGGTCGAAATCTAAGATATCTATTTGCAACTCTTCCCTATATGCAGCTATGCGATCCCCCCTCCCCGTCCGCAATTACTCTGGCACCTATCCACGGGTTAGATTGCAAAGACTTAAACCCTAGCCTTATACAGTCAAGACTAAGAACAGTAGTGTATTTCTGCTTCTCGGATTTGTGCAACACGTACGAACGTTTGAGTACATGGGACTACGTGAGCGAGGCGTTAGTTCGGTATAAATGCGCGAACCGTGGGTTTGTGTTGAGCAGGCAGACAATATTCCCTCATGTTCCAAGACTCAAGGAGTCCCAGGAAGCAGAGCACCGTACCTTTAAGAGCTTACTGTCGCACAAATTGACTAGAGTACAACAACGCATGCCCACTTGAAAACAAACTATTATGATAATGGTCAACTAAATCTCTATGGTGCACTCCTTTGGCAAGATCTCTAAACTATACATATAACAAAAATATATGTGGAGAAAGCAATCGCATACTAGGGCGCGTTACATTTGGTGGCATATTAAACTAGAGGAATTTTTGCAACTACAGTGAAACACTTTGTACATGCTACTGTACATAATACTGTGCTTTTGCCTCATTATAATGGTGATACAATTGGCATGTTTTTTGTTTGTATCGTTTTTCCTTTTCCCACGACTATTCGCCCAGTTCTCCTCATAGCTTATGAATGCTGGGTGTCTGAATTGCTGTGTTTTCACGTCTTTCAACCAAATGCCATTGCCTGTCACTTCTTTCCTTTTTTGAAAACTTAGTTCCAAGCTGAGTTCACATGTTGTACGCAATTCCGATGAACTGATGATCCCTGAGGTCATTTTCTACATCAAATTGAACCACTAACATTTGGAAGATTCATGATGGAAGTTCATGTGTGTTATGGCGTGTCGTTATTCAAAGGGCCTGGTTCCGCCTACTCACCATCAAAAACCCCAAACAACGTGTCCCGCTGAAGATAGAAGACATCCTTCGCCGATACAACCTTTGTTTTGTCACGCAAGAGAGAAAATAAAGCTCTATAACAAGCTTGTAATGGACTGTGCACAGAGATGAAGTCTGGTTAGTTTGATTGTGACATGTGTTATCAGCTTGGAATTCACTGCAACCTCTTCTCAGCGCCAGATCCGGAGAGGGTTTGCCAAAATATAGAGTGTTCTTGAATGGGTGATATTTACTTTGACTTTTTAGAGACACCCAAAGAGAAAATAAACGTCAGAAAAGAGATCGGACTCTTTCGAACAGACATTTTGCTCAGATGCGTCATTCTGTGTTTGAGTTGTTTTAGTTGGGGCTGAAATGGCAGAACGCTTTGATCCTATGGCCATCTTGAGAACCCCGGGAGAAGAAATTGCAGGCCTCTCCTTTATAAGCAAGTAAAGATTCGTGCCCCTTGTTCAGTCAAACCTCGCCATGGCAGAATACTTTATGCGTGAGGACCATGCGTGAACCATAAGTACCAAGATTTTGGGATTGGAGAGGGTCCTGCAAACCTTGCTCAAAGTCTCTGCTGTACTCTCCATTTCTGACATGCCATCAGGATGCCTGTTTTTCCACTGGACAGGCCTTGACCTCCGCCACCTTGCAGCCCTGGCTGCTTTTGCAGCGGCACCCCGGGCGCCTGAGACCGTCGTAACACTTCTGCGAGAGCTTGGCGCAACCGGTGGCGGGCAAATAACACATCAGGCAGGGCAGCACCAATGAGACGGCTGTCATGAACGACCAGCGGGCGCAACAGTTCGAGTGTGAGCAGGAGCACGGTTTGTCAGCACAGGACCCCTCCTCGTCCTCATCCTCAGTACAGTGGTAGAAAACAGCCTTGACCAGACACATGCAAGTGACGGAGTCCACTAGATTCTTCGCTGAGCACAGGCACTCCTGGTTGCAAACCCAACAAGAGGGCAAGGCCCGGGGCAACGTGCACTCCGTGCAACGGCATTTGCCGCACTTCTCGCACAACAGCACGTGCTTCTTCTCCGCAGGCAAGGCCGCCACCACCTTCATGTTCTGGGTCTGAGAGCTCAGCACCTTGGGTTGCTCCACACCTAGACTTCTGCTGGCAGTATACGGATCCACAACAGGGGTAGGAGCTGCATGGTCCAGCAGCCGTTGGTCAGAGGAGGTGCTGCTGCTGCTGCTGATGGAGCTGGGCCGACCGCTAAAAGAAATCCAGGGGTGTGTAGTGGCATCTGGGACTTCACAGCGGGACAGATGAGGATGGTGTGGGGCTCCCAGCAGGACTTCCTGCCCCCTCGTGGTGGCCTTGTGGCTCGGTGGCTGTTGCGAGATCACCGCAGGGGTGTCAATGTAGTCATTCTCCAAATGCAAAGATTTCATTTGGGCAATGGGATAGATAGTTAATGGGTGCTGGAGTCGTCCGTAGGGGACGCGGCTATCCAGCAATGGCTGCACCATGATGGAGGAGGAGACTCCAGGAATGTGGTGAGGAACCCTTGACTCCATCTGTAGGTTGTGTTCCTCATATACCAGAGCTCAGGTCAGCATTTAGCACTCCTGCAAGAGCAACAGCACAACTTAATATTTAAAAAAACACACACCCACACGAGGACATTCTCCCATTGTGTACATTTATCCATACAAATGACATGATCTACATTTTACATGATCTGTTGGTCAAAGTTTGCATGAAAGTGACTACTAACTAAACACAAAGTACATGTAAAAAAGACGGACCCTTGCATCATAAAGCAAAATAGATGTGGAGAATATAGACGTTGACCCCAATTATTATGTCTATGAAATGTTAAAATATTATAAAGTAAAGGCAATAATAGCTGTAATAATGATAATAATAATAATAATAATTATCTACTGCAATTCGTTTAACAAGCTAAATTCAATTTACTTCAAAATTATTATGACATGTAAAACAAATAAGCTTAATATACAGTTTCATACGTTAAAAAAAATGTGTTTGTAAGCACAAACCATGCAAATGACGAGTAATCGAATGATGTTGGTGAAGATTTTCAGGAATAAAAAGATCTCCGAGGGCTGTACGCGTTAGTAGCATTTATTTCAGAAATGTTCATTAAAAGATCGTGTAAAGGTTAAACGTGAAATTTGTCTTCATCTGTTTGCAGAGAACTGTAGAAAACTGTACTGAATGTGAAAAATATCAACCTGTTGCGTGTTTTTTTGCGTAAGATGGCTTACTATTTTAAAGCGCTATTGACCGGGGACGTTGCGTGCGTAGGGCTTGCGCTTCTCTTCTCTTGTGAGCGATAACCCTGCAGACTCGGAAGCGTGTTGGTCGGAGCGACTGCTTTACGATGACGTGCCTTATATCTTACGATTTTATATTTGATTCAGACTCGTTATAAACGGCGTACCTGTTTTTTTTTTGTTGTTGTTGTTGTTGTTACTAAACTGCGTATCTGAAACCTTTCTTTAACCAGAATCTTTAAACGTCCTGATACAGCATTGCCGTCGGCTGAACTCTCCGTTTAGCGTTTAACACACGAAAAATATATTTTTATGCCAAAGATGATATGTCAAGACCACCTGGCCGAATGACGAGCGAATGCGCGAGCTGCAGTGGCGCGTCACGCGATGATATTAGACAGAATAAACCCGCTCCTCGCGCAAGCGAATCGGTCGACGCAACACGAAAAGGTCTCGTTTCACCCTTCGACTGAAACGAAATTTGTACGGTTCGTCTTTAGTTTCCATCTGTCCTTCACGTACATTTCATTCTTAAATCGCCCACGATCCTGCCGTAGTTAGTTTCCGTAGTTAAATATTTACACAGGGCACAAATACAGGGGCATCGTGCTGCAAAAGAACGATCTGTATCGAGGCTTTCTGATAAGCCAAGCCAAACAGACACGGCTCCGTCTCAACTCGAAAATAATCAAATAAACCATCGTACAACATTGGGTACAAGAATGATAATTCATCTACGTTGGGTACAAGAATAGTTGCATACTAGCCTATATAGTTGTATTTTAAAATAGATGACAAACTCACTTGCTGTAGAAAACAGATCATTTCCTTCTTAGACGAACACGGCACTGCGTATATTCCAGTATCAAACGGTAAAAAAAGATAGATCCAAATGAAACCACGGAGGAAAAAATCCGAACGACTATCCGTGCGATGTGCACTCTAGTAAGGACACAGTCTTCTCCATACGATGTTGAAACTACATGAGGGAAATGGCTTTTTATGAATGGGAGGGTAAGAAACGTACTGCGCAGATGCTTTGACAGATTTTTTTGTGAATGGGAGGGCATTACGACTCAGGGCGCAAATGCGGGGGTTACACTTTATGAATGGGAGAGCTCCGGACATCACTGCGCATGCGCCGATTCAAGATTTCATGAATGGAAGAATAGGGGCTTTTTGTCACAAGTGCAATGTCATAGCGGATTACATGAAAAAGGCGGCCACTACTGCTTTAATTCATGTTTTCTATACATCGTTTTATTCGTGTCTTCTTAAGGTCCTGACCTGCTATATGTAAGCCAATTCTTACGTTAAACTCAAATATCCTCACGGACTTAATGCAGCTACATATTCGATCACGTTTTTGATAATTATTATGTGTAGGGATATATTAAAGTGCTCGTGATTAAATGGTGCGACAGAGCGGGTAAACGATCGTCTTTTGTTTTATATGACGCAATAAACATGTTAAAAAAGCATGGCTGTATTTGCAGATAACGTTTAGTCAAAATATTGGAATCGACCTTTCAGCGTTTCGTCAACAAGTTTAGACACGGATTAATATTTAAACCTTGCCTTGCACTTTATCTTCATTTTGGGCCGTCAGAAAAAGACGACCGTGGTCAGAAATAACAGATTAGAGTTCAAGCAGTTTTTGTTAAACGCAGACCGTTGGGGGGAGCGCGCACTGAAGGAGTAAAAACGCGTTTATGACGCAGCAGCATGAGGTCATGCAGGATCAACAAAAGAACAGGACGTTGTCGATTTGTAACGATCCCACGAGCAGGAAACGTGTGTGAATTTCCTTTTTAACATCCGTCTGTCTGCCCTTCCCCCAACGGATCATTCCCAGCTTGCGGCTTGACTAGTGCTGTCAAATGTTAATGGCAAGGCACATTAGCACACATTTCCATGACAACATCCGCTTTCGGTTTAAAAATACAATCGAATTATTTGATGTACTAGAGTTAGGGGAAAACGTTCATTCATGAGTTTATTATTGCTTTGTTGGAGGAAGGTATGGGCTCAGAATGTACTGTTAACAATAAGAAACGCTGCGCTTTGATATTGATTAGATTAGAGACGGGGCTAAAAATAGTGCGTCCACTCTTTGAACGTAATGTTTTCAGTTTGGTGCAAATGACCTTAGAACAGGATTATCAGATGGGTCAGTTTAACGTGTTCAATACACAACGGGTTGTTTACTGTGGAAATGCCCAAATCCTTTTATTTATTTATTTCATCACCAGTCTGTTCTCAGTCTGATTTAAGATTTGATTTTGTGCAGTCATTTGATATGAATACATAATTAATGCATTTCATAAATATGAAGATATCATGAATTTAGAATATTTCTATATTAAGTAATCACACAATTGCTTAATTCATAAGTGTTTATTTCAACTTAGTGCTAATCAATCTGAGTTTAAAGTAGCCTTGTATACCTTTGTATTTAAACAGTAGTCATGAATGAGAAAATGGACATATTCACCCCTTTATTTAAATATATTATTATGGATGTATTAAAAACTTTGTGTGCATGTTGGAAGAATTTAAGGAGGCTTGGTTTAAAGAAGACAATACAAAATATATGGAGTCAATGCCCAGGAGAATGTTTTTTGCCAAAAACAAGAATAAAAACAGATGAATTACTGATAAATTTGTCATTTTATGCTTTATTTCATTTTGTGTGTGTGTATTAGATCAAACCCATATTCCCTGATAAGCTATATAGTTTTTCTTTTTCCACCAATATTTTGTCAAATAAATACCTTGAGTTTAGTTTTATCTCAGTTTAATACCATACACCTCATATTTGATTATTCTCCCAAACCTGAGGGGTCCTTTAAAGCAAATATCGTGCACATATACCCTCTGAAGCCTTAAGCTTCATCAATGTTTTGTCTTTAAATCAGTACCATTGTGCTGTTGCGTTTAGACTAGACTGAAGCTGTGACCTGATTTAAATAGCAGTAGCAGCCTGTGGCAGGTTGGGGGGTCCCTCTGCTTCAAGCCGAGGCCACAGGAAGGAGCTTGTGTGAGGGGTGTATGCAGAGAATGCAAGCCTTTGGAGACCTGGCTCTGTGTGGGAAGAAGGGGAAGGCCCCTTCTGCTCCCCTCCTGATAGGAAGAGGAAAGCCGAGCTCTTGGTGAGACGGTGACCTTCGACCCCTCTTCAGAGAACTGACAGGAGCGGCCCTGAACTCTCACCCATGGGACAAACCCGCGATGAAGCGTGACCTGTTGCTGGGGGCATGGACCTGCCATTCAGGCCGAAGGCATTCTGGGCATTCCACGCGCCATTCCCCTTGCACAGTTGACTTCCCCCTCCCATGAGAACCCGCACTGGTACCCTACTATATTCAAAACACAAAGACTTCCCCCACCCACCACAAAGTTCCTATTTCTCACTATGAATGTTAGACACCATGCATTTTCACATAGACAGCAGCGTTATGTAAGAAAAATACAAAGAAGAGGTAAAAGACATGTCAGATATGAGTCTTACGACCGGTTACACATTTGTTTGCATTGATAGGCTGTGTTTTTTGGTTGATCCAGTGACACTCCCCGCTCTCTGTGACAGGTCATCTCAGGTGATCTTATTTCTTTTTGTAGTTATTTATATTGTACTGTAATCCGTGGATGTATATTATTGTTTTTGGCTAGATGCTGAGATGTACCAGTGGTGTAAAGTATTGGAGTAAATGTACTTAGTTACTTTACTTATGTATCTTTTTAGCTACTTTGTAGTTGTACTGAGTATTAAAGATATTAGCAACTTTTACTCTCTACTTAACTACATTTGTGAACAATATGTACTCTTTACTCCACTACATTTGTAATGACTAATGCAATTACACATTACATTTTGCATGGCACCTATCTTATAATTAATATTGCCATTTACAGGGCAATGAAGGTACTACAATCTTGTGGATTTTGCCATAACTTACAAAAACTTGTCAACATGGCTTCTTTATATGAATATGAGTGCAGTATCAGGTAGATGTCAATCGCTGGCGGTTTATACACGGTTAGCCCTTACCCGCTATTTCTACAGTAATATATTGGCAACACTGTTGCCAGCTAGTTACTGTAGGTCACACATCTACAAAAGCTCTTATTTTTAAAACTAACTCTTCCTAAATGTGCTCTAAACATGTTTGCTCAAAATTTGACCATATGGTGGGACTATTGCCATGAAGTGATGTAAACCAGTAAAAAGAATGTATAGTATTTCAATTTTCAAAAGTGCTCTCACACTATATAGACAAAATATTAACCTATAGAATGAGTCGGACACAGAGAAATGAACAATCCACATATGAATCTCAACAATGGTGACAATCAACTGAACAGCTTCATGCTGCAATGCATGCTGGGTACATAGTACAAAACTCATTCATGATTGTTTGACACCATTGATGAGGTTTGTATGTCAAGTGTCTAACTGTGTCTCAATTGCAAAGAAAGATTTTCTGACAGAGATCTTTCCATTATAACATGTAATCACTTTACCAAACATATCTTAATAAATCTTAAATGCTATATTATTAATATTTAATGATTGAATTCTTTCAGATGTATCTTCAGTTACTAAGCAAACATAAAGTTGCAGTTCCTGTAAAGTCCCTTTCAATGTTAAGTGTACATTTTAAAGCTACAAGAAAGTCAAAGAGTCCAACCAAAGCAAACACTGATCGCCATAATGGTGACTTAAAACATAATTGAACCACTATGAACTAGTTAAATCTCAATAAGATCTTACACGGATGACAGAAATAAAGTGAAAGTGGTGTCTGTAATATGTGAAGATGTTATTGATATTTGTGTTTAATTCTCCTCTGGTGAAATCTTGACAGATTTATTGTGTTCATCTGTTATTTACACTTGTTCATCTAAGACTGTGTGACTTAAGTGCGTTAATAGATTCTTTAATAATGTATCTGTCATGATTGGTGAGGGAACAAGGACACAAGTACAGAGGACCCAGACGCAGACAGCGGGTAAGGGGTTAAACAGACTTTAAATAAACAATTAACAAAACAAAGACCCACGTGGGGGTAAAATAACAGACTATAAACATGACAGATAACAAGAACTAAACTAAACTAGACTAGAGACAAACATTTGAATTAAATACAAAATAACTAAACTACATTACACTACACTACACTACGCTGACAAGACAGGGACTCACCAGACAAAGGACACGCACACAGCAGTACAATAATCCAGCACAAGACAGAGGACACAGGGGCATTAAATAAGGGGACTAAATAAAGAGGGGGAAAAGGTGTGGGGCATGAAAACCAATAACCGAGCAATTAAGGGAGACGAAAGGGCGGGAACAGAGACCCGACACCGGGAGAGTGGAAAGGCCAACAGGGGCCAAAACGCCTCTCTCCCCATGAAACAAGAGGTTCTGTCATGATTCTGCCACTAGGTCAAGAAAAGCAAGACAAGATGGGGCAGAACCATGACAGAAGCCCCTCCTTAAGGAGCAGCATCCTGATGCTCCTCAAGGAACAACAGGACTAGACAGACTGTGACAAAATAAACCATAACCATACATAACATGACCAAAAACATGATACATAGAAAAAAAGTTCAAACAAAGACATGGCGCCGGCTCGAAGGCCGGCTGGACAACACATGACGCCGGCTGGAAGGCTGGCTGGACAATACATGGCGCCGGCTGGAAGGCCGGCTGGACAGTACATGGCGCCGGCTGGAAGGCCGGCTGGACTGGACATGGCGCCGGCTGGAAGGTCAACTGCGAGGCCGGCTATCACCGGCTGGGCAGGCCTGGATGTCGACGAGACAGGGCGGGAAGTCGGTGGCTGGGCAGCGCTCTCTGGCAGCTGGGCAGCAAACAAAGACAGGAACAACACATAAACACATAGGGTGTCGACTTCGACAGGCCTGGGTACCAGCTGGGATGCCGGCAGGGATCTGTGGCGGGAACAGGAAACCGGCGGTCTCGACCCTGGAGGGGAACCCGATGACCTCAACCCTGGAAGGGAGCCCGGCGGTCTCGATCCTGGACAGGGTTCCGGCAGTCTCGACCCTGGAAGGGAGTCCAGCGGTCCCGACTCTGGACGGGAGACCGGCGGCCTCTACCCTCGAAGGGAGTCCAGCGGCATCAAGCCTGGAAGGGAGTGCGGCGGCATCGACCCCTCCCACTGAGATCCCTCTGTCTGCTGGGTCTAGAATTGGCTAGATTATCCTGTCATGTATTCTCGGGTGAGACACAAGGACAAAGGTGCAGAAGACCCAGACGCAGACAGCGGGTAAGGGGTTAAACAGACTTTTAATAAACAATTAACAAAACAAAGACCCACGTGGGGGTAAAATAACAGTCTATAAACATGACAGATAACAAAAACATGGACTAACTACACTAAACTAAACTAGAGACAAACATTTGAATTAAATACAAAATAACTAAATTACATTACACTACACTGACAACACAGGGACTCACCAGACAAAGGACACGCACACAGCAGTACAATAATCCAGCACAAGACAGAGGACACAGGGGCATTAAATAAGGGG
Source organism: Triplophysa rosa (assembly GCF_024868665.1). Lineage (NCBI taxonomy): Eukaryota > Metazoa > Chordata > Actinopteri > Cypriniformes > Nemacheilidae > Triplophysa > Triplophysa rosa. Next base: position 4,086,794 of record NC_079908.1, read on the forward strand.
ACAAATAAAGAGGGAACAGGTGTGGGGCATGAAACCAATAACGAGCAATTAAGGAGACGAAAGGGCGGGAACAGAGACGCGACACCGGAGAGAAGAAAGACAAAAAGGGCCAAAACGCCTCTCTCCACATGAAACAAGAGGTTCTGTCATGATTCTGCCACTAGGTCAAGAAAAGCAAGACAAGATGGGGCAGAACCATGACAGTATCTTCAAACAGCCATTGCAGTAATTTACTGTAAAACACCTACAGTAACTAGCTGGCAACAGTGTTGCCAATATATTACTGTAGAAATGGCAGGTAAGGGCTAACAGTGTATGTGAAATGAGGACATGACTGCAGCTGGCAATGAGGCCCAAACCAGCATGTCCAGTGCAAAAAGGCTTTGACTTTTTAATTCTACTTAACATTATTTTATTTATCCGTTATATTGAAGAGACCTTTTTGAAGGAGTTTGGTTTACTTATGAGCACTTGAGCTTAAATGAGACTTGGGTGTTTGTAATAGATGTAGGTTATGGTGTCGACCATGATTTGTTGCAATTTTGAGGTGTTCAGTCTTATTATGATTTAAGAAAATAAATGCAATTGCTCTCCTCACAAATCAACTGTTTCTAGTTTTTCACTGACGTGTCTCTTAAGTGTTGAGGAATAGTGCTTCTTTGAGCCTACATTCAGTACGAGTAAAATACTCAAGTACTGTTAAAATCAGATACTCTAAGACTTTTACTGAAGTAGTTTTGGAATTGGTGACTTGTAACTTGTAATGGAGTAATTTTCACTGCAAGGTATCTGTACTTTTACTTAAGTATGGTTTTCAGGTACTCTTTACACCTCTGAGATGTACAATGTCAACATATTATTAACATCTGAATATATTATTGTTAAAAAATGTCACTTACTGAGGTTTTTGAATAATAGTTTACTCATCAAAACTATGAGAAAAAAACAAATTGAACTATGGGAATTAGGTTAATAATAAATCAAAACCTGTTATATTTTGTCATATTGAGCGTAGTCACAGATTGCCTGAAATTTTCAGAAATGGCATTTTATCAGGCAGCTTCTGAAAGGGATACTCCCCCCAATATGAAAATTCTATAATGAATTACTCCCCCAAACTACCCCCACCCCCATTTTTTCCAAACCTGTAGCACAAATAAAGATATTTGGAAAAATGTTAGCAATTTTCTGAGGCACCATTGACTACCATAGTAGGAAAAATTAAAATGGGAGTCAACGTTTCCCCAGAACTGTTTGCTTTCCTAAATTCTTCAAAATATCTAATTTTGTGTCCCAGAAATGTCAGTTGCTAAAATGTTTCCAAATATATTTCTTTGTGTTCAACAGCACAAAGACATGTATACAGATTTGGATCAACTTGAGGATAAATAAATGATGACAGAATTTTCATTTTTGGGTGGAGTATCCCTTTAAGATCTCATACCATCTTTTCTGCCCTCTTATTGGTTGTTATCAACCTACAGAACTGCATCAGTTAAAATAGGGGGTGTCCCACAATTAAACACGGTAAAACTTTGCTGTAGTTTTGCAGCAGGTTTGCCAGTAACTTACCGTAGATTTAATTACTACTTAATACTCATTTTCTATTAGTGCTGCTTTCAACTGGAGTTCAACTTTACTTTAATCAAAATTAAAACACTTCAAAATTAGCAAAAACTGCAACACTGCAAAAAAATATATTCTTCCGAAGCATTTTTGTCTTGTTTTCTAGTAGAAAATATTTAAAACTTCTTAAATTACAATGCATTTACATAACAAGAAAATATGGGAAATAGGTAAGTTTATGTTTAAAACAAAATTGTAAATCAAATCTACAGTAAGTTACGGCAAAATTACAGCAAAGTTTTATAGTGAATGTTTGTAGGTCAGTTGTTTCTATTTCTGAACAATATAATCTATGAGCCAAAGCTTACAGTGTTTACATTACGTTTTTCCATTTTGTTATTTATGTGGTCACACATGGCACCAGCAATGCCTATATAATTAACTGGACTCCCAGAGAACAAACAAACGGATGAAATATAAACCTTTAGGTCGCTATAAATAAACGCATCTAAAAAATACACATACTATATGATCTGCCTGACTTGAGTGGCCAGTTTCATGTCTCAAAATGCCTGTCGATGCAGTTGGGTGGCAGAGTGGGAGGTCAACCTTCACGCTGTCCTCAGCGCTCCTTGTGACACGAGAATGCCTGACCTTCATTAGTAGTGCATCACAGAGCCACTAACAGCGGGGGGTTACATTCGAGACCTGAATCAGCAATGCCGGCCTGAGCAAAGCACACTGGATCAGCATTATCCATCCCGAGGAGGCTTTGTTGACAAGCAATCGGCTAAAATAAGATCCAGCCGAGAGGAGGCACGCATATCCACCATCAGCAACCCGCTACTTGTGAGACAGCAATTTTCTGAATGACGGAGAAGCTCACCACACTTCCCCGGACGTTACCTTAGTTATTTATTTGTTCAACATTAATGATTAATGAGGAGGAAGGCTTCAAGTGGCAGCAGCGAGGGAGGATTAGGAATTTCGGGTATTCCAAAGTGATAGTGTCCGGGGTGACATCCACGTCATTGGCTTCCATTGACTGGGTATTTGTTATATTTTTTAACCCTCGCAGAAATCCCTGACGTGCTCAGGGTCTTAGCAGTTTCCATTTTGTTAATTAGCCCTATTGTCCACATATCAATCAGATTAGCACTGGGGGATCTAGGTGGAGGGTGCTGAGTGGAGCAAGTTTACCCAGGAGGAAGTGCGGGGCTTTGATCTTTGCTAATGAGCTGCCAATACCGAACTCAAGGGTTACTTCCTGTGACCAGCTGGAGGCCTGCAAGTTAGGCCACCTGAAACAACACACACTCTTTCCCTTTCCAAGTGCCCTCTCCCCACCTGACCATCCCCCATCTTTCTTCAATAGTGTCCCTTCCCCCCAACTGAACCCTGTAATAATTGGAGATAGAGGTGGGCTACAGTCAGTCACCCAGGGTTCTATTGTCCTCAGTGTATTCACTGGAGCTCTAGCCGGAGTTGACACTAGCAGCTTGATGGATGAACGTTCTTGGCGACACTTGGGACTATTTAAACAAAGTTCCCCCTTAAATTTGATCATTTTGTCTGTTGGGTTAAGAAGAGTTTGGTGGATGATTGATGTGACATTCTGTTTGTACTGCCATTTTGTATTAGCGTGTGTATTATGAAATCATCGTTTCAAGACCAGATGTCTTAATTTGATCAGTATTACAAATAGAGGGTGTCAGTTTTCCACACAATCTATTTTGAAGCGTTTTCACACGAACACATCATGTATCACATTGAGTCACAGGTTTAGAAAACACACAGGATGCACAAGCTGCCTGGAATGTCCAAACAGGAGTTCTCGATTCACTTCACAACGTCCCATAATCCTCAGCGCTTCCAGTAAACCTCTCACCACTGGGTATCATCTCACTCCTTTGTAACTGTGGGAGAGGGTTGGAGCAGAAAACTCAGCCAATCCTCAGAAGCTCCGTTTCACATCCATTCTCTTCTTTGATCCAGCTCAGGTACCTGCAGTCCTGGGAAAGAAGCGACTGGCCATGTCTTTCCCCACTGGACACTGAGCCATGCTGAGGTTGATGGCGAGCACACAGCAGCCCCTTTGATGGGCGTGGGGACAGAGCGGCATGGGACACTTCCTGGGCTGAATGGCGCCCCGACACTCGACACCTGGGACAGCGGCGCTCCGACGCTGGCCCGATGCCAACCTCAACGAGGTACCTTTGTGCTCCCGGGCTCGGTAACCTATCCGGAAAGATCTCTCAGTGCTGGTTCCCATGCATTACTCCACTCTGCTCCACTCCGCCTTTGTGCCCTACTGGCTCGGGACTCTTCTCGCTTCCTTTTGCCTCAATCCAGGCTATAATTGCACGGTCCCGGTGAAAAGCGAGCATGAACTCAAAAGGAGGGGTCTAACTCGTGCTTTGCTGTAGCCTTGGGGATCGGGCCAGTGAATACAGTTGCTTGTACATGTAAAACTGTTCTTAGGGATTAATTTGAAGGCATTGTTCAGAAAAGGGGTATCTGATGTCCCACTGTTTTTATGGCTGCTCTTTATGTCTTCCTTACAATGAGGTACAAAGTGTTACATTTTCCACACAAAAAGTCAGCACAATGACCTCTTGTTGTGAACAGGGGTTAAATTGTACAATTTTTTAGCACATATGACTAAAAGAAGACAAAAGTGCCAAATTGTTCCTCGATCCATCTATTTAATGTATGATCCAGACGAGTTCTTACTAGTATGTGTATTTGATAAAAAAAACTTTCAAGTTCATTATTTTAGTTTCAAATTAGTAGAGCATATTTAGCATAATAGACACATTATAGAATAACATAATCAAGGTATATATATATATAATATTTATTTATATATTAACATAAATTAATATTCAAACACTTTAGTTTTAAACTAAATTGTATTACACTTTATTGTATTAAAATAATATAAACTCATTAAAACTATAATAACAAAATTATGTTGTGACTAAAAGCATCCATAAGAAATTAAAAGTATATTCTAGTGTCATCAAATTAGTCACCCTTTGCATAGAATTTGCAAAATAATTTTAAAGTTTTATTATTTAACGCTATTATGAACTTTTATTGCCTATTATGTCATTTTGCCCAAGTCATCTGTTTGAATTTTTTAGTTTTAGTTTTCTAATGAAAGAAATGACTGATGTTGATGTTGGCACAATTATATTTTTCAAATTTATATTTTTACTATACATAGCCTACATCTTATAATATTTGCGCTCAAAAATGTTTAAGATCATGAGAACCATTTCAGTCAAGTGTTTCAAAACTTTTGAAAAGTAGTACAATATCTGTTTTATAACACTTTTTTTATCATTTTTGGGGGGTGCTTTGTCATATTCTTCAAAGAATCACGATAGTATAGTATATTCTAGTATATTCTAGTCCCATTTTATTCCAAAGTCCCAGATTAACCCTTGGTCCTGAGATCCATTATATAGATGTCAAAGTAAGGGTTTCATAAAATATCAGTGCTGACAATATCATGGTTATGGATATTGTATTAATTCCACACACTAATATCAAAAACGATTCAGGATCTATTCATTAAATGTAAAGAGTCACAATGATTTGAAAATATCAGATAAAATTGATAGATAGAACTATATAGATACCGTGATACCGACACCGACAATTATTTTGGCCATGATAACCGTGCAAGAAAAATGAAATATCATGACAGCCCTATTAAAAAAACATATAAAGAAGAAATGCTAATTTCTTTGCATATTATGGTGCTAAAACACTAAAGTTATCAAATCCGGGTGCAAACCCACGATTAACCGCAACAATGCGACCGATGGCTGGCACGTGTGCAGGCGACTCCGGGTTTGTTAGTTTTGAGGTGTTGCCTCCAAAGCCCTGGGCGGCTCGATCCGAACCCACCAGCTCGTCTGGCTCGTCAAACGCACAAGTCTGTCTCCCCAAGAAGGTTTAGTGCATTGTACAAAGTGACAAACCCATCAAAGCAGCCAGGCCCAAATAAAAGGTCTTTTTATGACTTTCCTTCAAAGAGCGGTTGGGAGTTCAAAGCACACACAGCGAGCGCAAGTCGATGGAAAGTTCAGAATCATACGGAGAGGCAAAGAGATGTGGGGGTGGGGGGGGCCTCAAAGGGGATTCGATATTGCTCATGAAAGGCCTCCCCCAACCTGCCATACTCTGTATTCTCCGAGGCAGTAAATCTTCGACATTAGGTTATCATTTTCCCGTAGACACCACCTTGCCGCTGTACTAAATATACCAATTTCACAAGTGTGTGACGTATGCGCTGTATCTCCGGCGGCATATGGCATGTCTTTTGAAGGCGAAACAGTGAGCGGCTGTATGCTGTAGCCTGACTGCCGCAGATAAGAATTGGGAAAAACTATTTCGCTTCCTGCCCTCGACTCATCCCTCGCATTACAAAAACACAGAGAGCTCTTTAATTAAAATTGGATGTCACTTGTGGTAAACAGCTTTATTTATGTGCGTACAATATGCCTAACATCAAACGTGACTTGGATGCAAAGCCTCAGTTTGGTGACGTAACGTGAGCTTTTCGACACTCAAAATTGTGACGCAGCGTTGCATCTCCCATTGCATTCTGAATGCATCTTGTGAGTAAAATCATTAGTTTCACTGGAATTTAATGTGAATCAGCATGTCAAACGCGAATCAGCCCAGATGATGTATCAGTTTGTACCTTCTACAGGCGCTGGATTCATTCACGATGAGTCGTATTGAATCACTGTAAAGCACATGTCAGTGTTACTTTGGCTCTTTCAGGCAGCGAGCTTTGACTTTGAGCACACTAGATGAACAAGTTTACAAGCAGAAACCTTAGAACATGCAATGACCCAAATCTATGTATAGCAAACCATCAGGGGTGATTCTATTGTTCCGCTATTTCTGGCACTGTTTAAAGCGAGACATGTTAGCATGCTCGCGGCACAATGGCAGTGACCATAAAGCCACCTCGGAAACGTCCTCAGTTTTCTTTGTGGAATTGCACGGAAGAGAGTTTAGCACAAACTTCCTCCACCAAGTCTCGGTTGACTCTCCAAACAAACGTTAACAGTGGAGCAAATCAAACGAACGCTTCCTCACTAATTACAAAGCAGTCTGAGTTTATGTTGGCCGGGCAGGAGTGAGCGCCCCGGGCTGATCCGCCAACCAGCTGATGGATTGGCCAATCCAAACGTTTGGCTTTGGCGGCTGTCATTCCGTTCGTTCAGCGGCAATACGGTATCGAGTCACCCCGTGCCATTGTATAAATAAAGGTACGCTTTCCGCTCGCAGATATATAATGCAGGTATCTCCTTACCGAGCCCTCCCTTCCCACTGGCTTTGTGCTCCTGAAATCCCCCTGGCTTTTAATCCCCACGGCAACAAGGGTCTGTTTCTCTGCTTTAGACTTGAAGTAGGCCTCTGAGGCCTGCCGTATGCCTCGGCCTGTTGGCCAGAAGCCTCCTGTTTACAATTTCCCTATTCCTGTTTTTAATGTTGCTCCGAGAGCAGCCACAAAGGGCCAGTTTTGTCCAGCGTGAACAAGGGAGCCATTAGAAGAGAGATGGAGGAAGGAAGGAATGGAGATTTGGGAGGGTTAGTTTGGGGAGGAGGGGGGAATCAGGTGCCCCAGGAGGGATTAGTTATCCCAGCTGCTCCCTTTGGGGCAAGAAGGCATTTTTATTTCAGACTGAGGATGAATTGGAAAAAAGAGTGAAACCTCAGAGGAACATTTTTGTCTCTTAGAGGCTTTTTCATAGTCAATGAGACTCAGTGGAGTTCTCAGTTATGCTTCATTTGAGTATCAACTTTGTTTCATGCATTTGTGAAAGACTTGACATAAAATAAATGGGGATAGCAGAACTCAGATTATGGAAATGGATAAGAAATGTTTATGGTTGTATTGAGATCTCTTACGTCTGATAGCAGAACTTGGTTTTATGGCCAAATACACAATACACATTTTTTCAGGAGGAAAATCTAAAAAGCCGAAAACTCTACTCATTTACTCTATTTGAAATCATTGCGCTATTAGAAAAATCTTTTTTGTTCTTTTTAGTCTTTCCTATGGGAGTTCTCTCAAAGTGTTCTGGTGATATGAATGTATCTTTCGATAAAGCTTCACTCAATGGATGTAAAATTGTAATCATCAGATCATTTGGATAAGGGTGTATATTCATGTCTTCTCATGTAAGAGAAAAGACGAGATAATGCTTGATTCTTGGAAATGCTTATCTTGTTATCTTAACACCAATTTAACATAACATCTAAGAGGTTCTCTTTTTGCTTACGTCTGTTGAGTTACAAATAAAATAAAATAAAAATAAAATAAACATATTGTTTCTGTCGTCCTGAAACCTCGGTTGTCCAAATTCGCTGTTTTCAGGAAATGGAAAAAAACACTGTACTTTTTAAAGGATTAAATACTGTGGTGTCAAAGCTGTCAAGTACTTTTTTAATGCTATTTTTGGTTAGGTATTTGTAAAACCAAGTGACAAACATAAAGGGTGACTAATAATAAAGATTTATGCAAAAACAAATCACAAAATATGGAGATACAAGGTTTCAGCCATATTTATTTAGAGTAATCATTAATCTTTAATATTTTTCTTAATGTTTGTCTTTAAATATGTGGAGAAAATAAGGGTGTTGGTGTCAGGATACGTGGCGAGAAGATCCCAAGTGCAGGCAACGGCAGGTAAGGGGTTAACAGGGTATTTTATTTTAAACAAACACAAAACAAAAACTCCCTCGATGGGGAAAAACACTGACAAAGACAATGGGAATAAATAATAACAGGAAAACACAGGAACCAAGGACTATAAACTAGACTATAAAACAATTGACTTAAACTAACATAAACAAGACCAACAATGACTCACAGTGGGAACAAGGAACACCGATTTGGACAAGTTTGGAATACACCACGACATCACAGGTACACGAACATCCACATGTAACCAAAGACTTTGTCATGGCTCTGCTACAGGACCAAGAAAAACATGACTAAATGAAGCAGAGCCATGACAGTAGCCCCCCCTTTAATGAGCACCTCCAGGTGCTCACCAAGGGGTAGACGGACGAGACAAGACAGACTGGGTGACAGACAAAACAAGGCAAAACATGGCAAACAATATCAAGGGCAGACAGGAATACAAAACGACAGGATTAGGATGTGATAAAAATAACAAACATGGGAGGGGGAGGGGCTAAACCAGGGCCCATAGGGGGCAGTCCATGGGGGTGGGGAGAAGTCCCAGTCCCAGGCTGCGCTCGAGGGCGTGGAGTCCTGGGGGACTTAGGAGGAGTTCTGGGGGGAACAGTCCTTGACCCTGGGGGTCTCCCCGGGGCCGGATTGGCTGTCGGACTAGGGGCCGGCTGGACAGGGCTTGACGCCGGCTGGAAGGCCGGCTGGACAGGGCTTGACGCCGGCTGCTGTACCGGCTGGGGCGCCGGACTGGACACCGGACTGGACATCGGACTTGACGCCGTACTGGACGCCGGACTGGACGCCGGACTGGATGCCGGCTGCATCGGACTGGACGCCGGCTGCATCGGACCGGACGCCGGCTGGACCACCGGACGCTGGCTGGACCACCGGCCTGGACACATGACTGGACAAAAGACTGGACACAAGACTAGACACAGGACTGGACACAAGACTGGACGCCGGCTGCACTGGACTGGACCCAGGACTGGACACAAGACTAGACATCGGACTGGCCCGACCTCGCGCTGCTCGCCGTTGCCTCTTTCTCTTGAGTCTGGCCACCCGCCGGTGGCCGGCTGCAAGTAGAAGGCAAACGGTACGGTTGGCTCCGGGTTGGAGTCCTCCGAGGATGACACCCAAGACTCTGGCCTTCCCCGCTTCCCACCGAGGCTGACTGGTGGTAGGGAGGCTGCAGGAGGTGAGGAGGATGACGGCGTGGAGTTCCCCAAGGTGAGAGTACCCACCACGCGGTCCTCTGGAATGGACGCCAGACCGGGACGAGAGGAGATTGGATGATTGCTGGGAGAGAAGTCTTTGCCACACTCCTCTCGAAGCTGCAACCGTTCCACTAACTGTGGGAACGGCTGGTAAACCAACTCCTCCCGTTCCGGAAAAGATGGTGGGTCGTCCATCCCGGCCATGAGGTAGGCACTCACCAGCACCTCGGGGACGGATGCCTTCCTGGCCTCGACCTCCTGAGCATAGTCCAGTAAAGGCCGATGGCACTGGGCCGGGAACGGGCCACCTCCGGCATGTGACTGGGAGGCTAATGCCTCCCACCATACTGGGTTGCCGGTACACGGCCACCGGCTGGTTGGGAGCCTGTCCATGGGCTGCCTGCTGGGTTCAGTTATGGTTGGTGGATTCTGTCAGGATACGTGGCGAGAAGAACCCAAGTGCAGGCAACGGCAGGTAAGGGGTTAACAGGGGTATTTTATTTTAAACAAACACAAAACAAAAACTCCCTTGATGGGGAAAAACACTGACAAAGACAATGGGAATAAATAATAACAGGAAAACACAGGAACCAAGGACTATAAACTAGACTATAAAACACTTGACTTAAACTAACATAAACAAGACCAACAATGACTCACAGTGGGAACAAGGAACACCGATTTGGACAAGTTTGGAATACACCACGACATCACAGGTACACGAACATCCACATGTAACCAAAGACTTTGTCATGGCTCTGCTACAGGACCAAGAAAAACATGACTAAATGAAGCAGAGCCATGACAGTTGGTCCTTCAATGTAAATCTACAGACCTTTTCACCAAGCAAATATGAGAAAATCGGAAGTCTGAATCCCAGCCAGCTGCACATGAGAGCAGATCAATTTTTCAGGGAAAAAGTTAGGCTGGAAAGTGAAGCTAGTTTAACGTTGAGCACTTTCTTAATGGAATATTGTCAAAAAAAGGTCCTTCACTGTAAATACCCCATCTAGCCCAAAGCCCATGGCTTTACTCTGGTCTTATCTATGGATAATTCCCCAGGGTAGCCGTGGACCAGCCAGCCAGCCCTCACAGTGGAAAAGCACCATGACTTTTTCTTTTCTCCATATGGCAGCCATTTGTCTCAAAGAGCTCTGTCAAACATAAATAATATGTTATGAAAAAAAGAGGCAGAAAGCATTGCTTCCTCTGGGAAAGAATCTCCGGAGGTCTGGTGTCCTTCACATCTTTGTCCTTCAGAGAGCAAAAGAGAGAGAGAGAATAGTACACATTGGTTGCAAGTAGGAGCAGAGAGTCTGGAGAGCTCATGTAGCCCTTAATAAAAACAGGCCCAGAAAACGAAGCCCATCTGTTTGTTTGGACTCAAGCTATCAGGAAATGACATCAATCAATGAAAAAAACTCTGCTGAAGTTTTATTCAACTCAAGTTGTTCGTCGACAAGATGCCAGACCTCTCCAGTGTTAGGACTACCTAACTAAGAGTAGCACTAACTAAAAGTCATTTACATTTATGCGTTTCGCAGACGCTTTTATCCAGAGCGACTTACATTGCATTATACTATACATTTGTTTCTCAATATGTGAAAAGTCATCTTAAAATAACAAATAGCTGTTTTTTATCTTAATACTGTATTGCACAAGGAGCTTTACAGCCAAGCAAACTCAAGTGATAATAAACAGGCTTGTATATGGAACAATGATAAATGCAATTTATTTTAAATTGATTTATTTGAGCATTTTAGTATAGAAAATTTGAAAGAGTGAGAATTCATCAAGTTGTGTGGCATTTGATTCATTTTTTGTAGCAACAAACAATAAAAAAATGTATGTGTTATTATTTATTACAGTAACAATAACTTTACAACAAATGTTTTTATTTAGTCAAATTAATTTGTTAATTATATAAATTATATACTGTTGTATTGTTGGAGTAGTGGCATTTAAAGAGGCATCTGTCTGCTGTCACCCAGATCACAATCAGATTGTCAAATGTTGTTAAACATTGAGTTTATACACAATTCGAGATTGACATTTTTTGGCAGATGCTTTTATCCAAATTGTAGCTTATATTTAATTTATCAGTATGTGTGTTTCCTGGGATCAAACCCATGACCTTTGCATTGCTAAACCAACTGAGCTGCAGGAACACATACAGTATATATTTTTATTATTATTATTTATAGGAAAAATACAATGAATTTCTGCTCTGTATATCCAAAATGTTTTGAAACATCACCAATGTGATGTTCAATATTAATAGTCATGATATTAATTGTTAACATTCATAAAGATAAGAAGTATTAATTTAACCTGTAGAATTGATTTAATTCTAGTTAATATACCCACCATATTGTAGGTATCTGTATTGGCAGATATCACTCTGAATAATCACACTGTAAAAAAAATATTTTTAAAAATACGAGCAAAACCCGTAAAATTACAGAAAAAGACAGCAAATTTACAAGAAAAATGGGGCAATATAATCTGACAGGGAAAACTGTTATTTAATATACACATTTATATTTATCTTGGTTTATTGTTAAATTAATACTTATTGTTGTTTGCTTATATTTGGTGTTAAATTAAAACTGAATCCATCAATTAGTGTTTTTGCCATTAGAGTAAATTAGTTTTGTGTTTTTTGGTCTGGTTGTTGTTTGTTGATTTACTAGAGTGTGTTTGGTGTTTGTTTTTGTTTTTGTTATTATGTTGTGATTGTGTATGACGAACCCCTTGAAAATATGATGATTCATCTCCATAGGGGTTAATCCTAATAAATAAACATAAGGCAAGGCAAGTTTATTTCTATAGCACATTTCATACACAATGGTAATTCAAAGTGCTTTACATAAAAATAATTAAAACAATCAAAAAAGGAACTTAAAAACTTTTAAAATGATTAACAAAAGCAGTTAAGAATAAATGATTATACATAAAATACACTGCAGTCAGTTCGGACATAGCACAGTGCTCATTCAGTAAATGCACAGCTAAACAGATGAGTCTGGATTTAAATGTTGCTAATTTAAATGTTGTCTAATGGTCGTCTTGGGAAGGCCGGTGAGAAGACCATTGCAATAATCGACCCTGCCGGTAATAAAGGCATGAACAAGTTTCTCCAAGTCTTGACTGGAAACAAAACATCTAATTCTTGCAATGTTGTTGAGATGGTAGAATGCTGATTTACTGAAACTAAGGTCTGACTCCAGAATCACACAATGATTCTTGACTTGATTTAGTTCACCTTGAGAACTTCATCTTTGTTGCAATGACTTCAGTTTTCTCCTTGTTTAACTGAAGAAAGTTTCACAAGGAAGTTGGCACAGCCAACTGTTAATTTCACCAATGCATTAGCAGAGAGAGTCAATGGGGCTGTAGTCATTTGGCGATAAGGCTAGGTAAATCTGGGTCTCATCTGCATAGCTGTGAAATGCAATTTGGTTCTTTTTTATTATTTGACTAAGTGGGAGCATATACAGGCTGAACAAGAGTGGCGCAAGAATTGAGCCTTGTGGGACTCCGCATTTCATTGACGTCCACTTAGACTTATGCTCTGCTATACTCACATAATAACCTCTCCCATCTAAGTATGACCTGAACCATTTGAGGACCGTCCAAGAAAGACTGACCCAGTTTTCTAGTCTCTCTCGAAGTATGTTATGATCGACAGTGTCAAATGCAGCACTGAGATCTAGCAGTACCAGCACTGATATTTGGCCAGAATCATAATTTAGGCGAATATCACTTATTAACTTTATGAGCGCTGTCTGTGTGCTGTGATGCGGCCGGAAACCAGATTGAAATTTGTCCAGGTATCCATTTGAGTTTAAGTAGTTGTTCATCTGATTTAAACATACATTTAGACAACTTATACACATAACATTTATAAAACACACTAACAACAACGCCTTTAGAAATTCGATCTCTTCTTCAACTCCTTTATATCTATTCCTCTCTTTCCTTCTGTTTCTTCAACAAGCCGGCCTCAAGCTTTCCATGTGTGTGGACGGGCCCATGATTAACATTCGTTCAATCCGCTGTGGGACACACATTCTAAGCCCTTCCTTCCTGCAGCAAGTGGAATTCTCATTAAGTCATAACTACTTTTCAAGAGCTGCATTCCTGCTCAGGAGTCCCTCCAAGACTCCAGCACAATGATTTTCTTAACTGCAAATTAATTGCTGAAGAAGACATAGAAAGGGGGTGATTTATCTTGAATCTGACACTGGGTCGTTTGTAAAATTACAATCAGGTACAGCTGACATGCATGAAATCATTGGGTCTTGCTGGGAAGTAAAATGGTTCTGTATTCAGACTTCAGACTAGCACAGATTTCCATTTATTTTGCTGATATCCATCGTCGTATTTCTTAAAGTGAACATGAAGTCAAAATTGTGCATAATTCATCAATGCCTGTCATTTGAAATAAAATGTTTGCTTTAGGGGTGTCAACTAGGGTTGTCAATGACAACCAGGATATCAAAAACCCTGTTTTTCAAAATTGTGTTAATACTACACATATAATAATATTGTCAATAATTCTGCATGTGTGTGTGTGTTTATTCTACACTTCTGACGGGCTAAGGCAACTCTCTTCTGATTGGATTGCCTGCAGGGCAAATCATGCTGCATTGTGTTGTTTAGCCAGTACAGAGAACAGAGTTACCGAGGGGGCCACCTGGTGCTGGGTTTCCTCTCTGTGGCGTTGGGGAACGGGGAACAGATCCTATCTTACCTGAGCTGAATGCCTTTGACTGGGGTAACTGAAATTGGGTGCCTCCCTACTTGACTCATTTAGTCATTTGTCTGGCTCTTTTCCTTCTTCCCTACGGCTTGTAAAATTATCCAGGAACTTCATTTCCCCCTTCTCCAAAAGATGGATGCAAATCCTGTTGGAGAACGAGGGGAAAAGACTGTGGGCCCTTGAAATCAGCCTGAACCGAAGGAAAGCCAGTAATTATAAAAACACATACACAAACCTGAATGGCACGTTTTAACGAGGGGCCTAGGTTTTATGTTTACAGTTTTCTAAATACTGTGCAAGTATAAAGTTACAGACAGTTTTACCACACTAATTTCATATACTGTATATTAGGGTAATGAATGAATATCATGTTAAAACGTCATAGCATTCACATGGTATGAGTCCAAATAGCCATGGCTCAATGTATTTACAGCAGATGCTTTTATCCAAAGTGCATTAAAGGTACATTTTATCAGCATTTGTGTTCCCCGAAAATCAAACCCATGAGCTTTGAGATGCAAATGCAATACTTTATCAATCGAGCTACAGGAACACATCAGTATATGAGTATTAGTATATGCAATGCAACACAATGTTTAAATATACACACACAAAAAGCAAGCAAATGTGCACGATATATTCCAAATATATTGGAAACAGTTTCACTCGAGATGGTGTGTTGGTTAAAAAAAATCACATTTTGCAAAAGCCGCATGACACGCACAAAAGTGTCAAAATGTGAATCATTTGACCTCAGTAGACCGAGTAGCCATTTCATTCCACACACAGCTGCCCGTGCACGCTGACCATCGCTTCGGACCGGAGGCGCACCGCTAGACTTGTGGATGAAGCAAAAAAATGCATTATGGTCTGTTATGGTTGGCTGATCGTTCCCATTCAAACATGAGCTGCTCACAAAACACAAAAGGGGCATGGCCGGGTTCAAATAATAGCCCCGCTCCCGCCCCCTCCAGCCCATTTAAAAGATCACGAGGCACTTTCGGTGGCAGGGCAGAATTTGCGCCCCCTGTCCTGGTCTTGTTGTTACGTACTGGTGATGAACAGCAGGCCTATTGGTTGGACTTCCTGAGTTTCAAAGAGAGCGTTGCTGACCATCAGGAAGTGGAGGCTGAAAGGCCGAGTGTGTATGCAGGCTTACTCATTCAGATGGAGAGGAGCCCTTGGGTAGGGGGAAGTCAGGGATTTAGTTCAAAGCAACTTTTCAGAGGGTTTAGAAGTAGCGGTATGCGTTTACCAGTCAAGCAAGTGTGTCCCTTGCAGGCAAAACTAGCTGACGAGACTTGTTCTCTAAGTTCATGCTATTATGAGTGGAAACACTCGAGGACGGAAGTTCTTTGTGACAACAGAAAGCAGTTTCACTGTACTACAGTGTACACAGTAATACTGGTTTGACAAAACACTTGCACAATGTTGTTTCTCTCGAATGTCTGCTAAATTGTACCGCTACACTTACGGAGTCTATCAGAGACAGAACATGGACTTTCCCATCTTTTGTTTTTGACTGAGAATGTGTGTTCAGTAAAACTCTATAGTATGATGATCTAAATACATCTGTAATTTGGCTATAATAACTAGATGCTTTAAGCAGGTTTCATGAGTTCACTTGCAACGAAAGCATTAAAATGCGCCAGAAATAACAGTTTTTCCCTGTAAAATTACATTTTCCCATTTTTTTCTTGTAAATTTGTGTGCTTTTTCTGTCATTTTACGTTTTATGACAGTATTATAAAAAAGTATAAATATTATAAAAAATACATGAAAAATCTGTAAGAAAAACCCAGTAAAACTATTTTTTTGACATTATATGTGGAAAACTGTAAACAGAAAAATTCTGTAAAATATATTTTTTACAGTGTAGAAACATATTTATGCAGATTTATGAATAATTTGACATGTGAACAAGTTTCAAGGTTTGGTTTTGTTTTATGTTTGTTTTGCTCTGTTGGGCTATATGCCCAATGAACAATCAAGCTCACCAAGAATGATAACAATAACAATAGCTACATTAGTGTCCAACGGCTTGTGTGTAATATACAAACACTTGTTCTTATGTGGTTAAAGCAACACAAGAACAAGAGAAACCATTTCAATCTAGTTTAATAAACAATCCAGGAATGCGAAAAACAGGTAACAAACCAACCAAACTAAAATGAGGACGACTGACCAAGAAGGTTAGGTTTAAATACACATAAAAATCAATATCTATATGTTTCCATCCAAAGTTACAAATTTAACTTTTGCACAAAATTAGAATATCACAAAACATTTGCCAAAAAAGCACTAACCTCCTGATAAACTGGCACCAAATATCACAAAAAATTAAAAACTGGAAATCTTTTTTTTAAAGTAATACAAATTGCATCTCAGAGCGCACCGATGAAACACAATAAACGTGGAGGCGGATACCTGCTCTTTCGAAACGTAGTTGTGTAAAGACAATTATGAGATGTAATACCAAACAACTTTCACAACAGACTTTGGCTAAAGCATTTTAGAACAACAACCTCTCATTGCTGTGCAACAACATCGGACAGTTGTTTAGTCAAGTCCATTGAGATTTCATTGCATTTCTTCATATCGGATAAGAAAAAATGCATCCGACTCAATTGAGCACATAAGGTTTAAAAAAGATGAACATAACATAAAGACACATAAAGAGTTTATTGACACACCTTGGCGTTTCCATCCAGCATTTTTTATTCGATATCCCATAGAAATAGATGGACCGAAACATGGCTAATGAAAACCAGGAACATGATCAGAACATATTGTGTAACCAAGACAACCAAGGAAGGAAAAAATTACCTAAATGAGAACCAATGTTAAAATTTAATTGAACAATGAACCAAGAAACTAGGAAAAAAACACAAGAAACACAATACGAAGAAAACTAAACAGAAGTCAACCATAAACCTGACAAACAGACGATAACATTATGTTTATTCTTATAAGCGCACATGCAGCTTTCACATTTTAACACGCGAACCCTATAAATTTGAATGGATTTGGATTGGCTGTCAATGTTTTATAGCATTTTGTATCATTTGAAATAAGCTGTGAAATTGATTCCAACAGTTGTCACGGTCCCACCGTCTTGTTTATGGAATTGTAGTCGTGTGGTGGGATCGGGGCAGAGTCCTTAGGTTATGTGTGGAGAGAAACATATTGTTGTCCGTTTGACAATAATATACGTTCTCTCCAGTGTCTTGTCATTGGCCCCATTCCTCTCGTTTCCTTGTGATCTTTCCCCTGAGTGTTGATTAACCAAACCTGCCCCATGTCGTTATCCCTCGTTTGTGTTTCCTTTATATACCCTCATGTTTCTTTGTCCTGTGCTCGTGGATTGTATTGTGTATGTGTTCATGCTGTCGCCCGTGTTCCTGTGTCCTGCCTTGTTTGAGAACTGTGAGTTTTGTGTTTTTGCTTTAGTTTTATCCTGCCTTGTTTTATTTTAAGACGTTGTGTCTACGTTGCGTTGTGTACTGTGTACGTACGGTGTACTGTGGTCTCGCGTGTTCTTGCTGGTGTTGTTACCCGTGGTCCTGTTCCTTATCCTGTTCGTGTTTTGTGAGTTTTGTTCATTGTGTTATTTAAGACGTTTGGTCGTGTCTTTTAGTTAGGGTTTTGCTGTTCTTGTTTTTCCTTTTGCCCCCTCGTGGGAAGTCTTTTGTTTTCTGTTTGTTTCTTAGTTTAGTTCCTGTTTGATACCCCCTCGTGGGTTTTTCCTTTATTTTGTTCATTTAATAAATATTATCTGTTAACCCCTTCACTCCCTGCCTGCGCTTGGGTTCTTCCATATACCTTTCGTGACAGACTTTGTCATGGCTCTGCTACAGGACCAAGAAAAACATGACTAAGGAAGCAGAGCCATGACAAACAGTATCATTCCTCTGTATTCTACTATTCTGTTATTTACAGTGATTTTTTAAACTTTAAATCTTTATCGTCATTGATATGAACAGGCCTTTAGGTTAATAGTTCACCTTTAAAATGAAAATTCTGTCATTATTTGCTCACCCTCTTTTCAAACCTGTATGACTTTCCTTCTTCTGCAGAACACAAAATAAGATATTTTGAGAAATGTCGGTAACAGAAAACTCTTGGTGCCCATTGACTTGCATTGGTTTTGTGTCTATGGAAGTCAACGGTTTTTGGTTCACAACATTTTTCAAAACATCTTCTCAAAGAAATGACAACAGGGTGGTTAAATGATGACGGAATGTTTATGTTGAAGGTCAACTTTTCCTTTAAGGCGATAGTTCAGTAGTTAGTTCGCCCATAACTTAAGACCTTAACTCGAGCCCAACTGTCTGCTGCTGTCCTCTCTTCTCTGATTACAGCACATAGGCAGTGAATTGAGTTGATGTTATCTGCATTTCCTGTTCTCTCATCCGTTCTGCTTCAGCTTTTTCCTCATTTACTGTAAAGTAACTAAGTTCTTTCAGCTCCCGGAGAATAAATGAAGCAGTAGCTCGCTCCGGCCGATCGCTGGGCCGGGCCCGGGGACAGGACTCACGGTCCACCTAAAGTGCTCGAATTGGAAAGCAGATAATACAGAGATTCTGCTGAAGACAAAGGGTAATCCAACACATCTGTCTGTCTCTGTTTCGCAACTGCAATATTTCATCGAAAATTCCTCGCGAAGTTTCGAGAGGATGTCTGGTCAGTTGCATCTGACTCAGATAGTCAAATATGCTTACACGACGGCACGTAGCCAGTTTTGTGATGGCGGGAAGTCAAAATCGGCCTCGTGTGCAGGTCATGCTTAGGTAAACTATGCAATAGAGCCTGTTGTTTTCGAAAAGCACATCGTTTTTAATGATATCTCAGAGCTGCACAGGGAAAAGTTGTTATTGGAGCTGCGCTCTTATCCAAATCTGGTGGTACTTATGGTGGAGCTATTTGTTTTTATTATGTAATAGGTACATTTGAGTTCAACTTCAATTCATTTTGATCAGCACGTCAGTGAAGAGTACTGTAGCTTTATCCTCGAGTCTTATGTTGTTGATTTAGAATGTAATAATAAAGGAAACTGTCCAGCACGAAAGAGAAACAAATAAATAATATTTAGCATAAAATCAATAAACTCGTTTTCGGTTTTTCTTTGCAGTTAAGCACATTTGTCTCCAAATTCTCACTACTGTGATATTTTACTTTAGTGTTTGGTGATTCTTATTAGATTCCCATTGGTGAGAATAATAACACATGTAAAATAGTCTGAATAGACTTCAATGGTTTTTAACATCAGGATTTTAATCTGAACTCATTCTAATGCATTCTGGGATTGTTTTCTGTATGTAAATTATATATGATGCTGTCCCAATGGTACTTCTCATTACACATACCACGAATAAATACTTTACAATTGAATTAAAGGCATAGTTCATCGAAAAATTAAAATTCTGTCATTTATTCACCCTCATGTTGTCCAAATCCTGTATATGACTTTTTCATCTGTGGCGTACAAAAGAAGATATTTTGAGGAACGTTTCAGTTGTTTTGTCTCCACAATGGAAGTCAATGAGGGTCAATGTTGTTTGGTTGCCAGCGTTCTTCAAAATATCTTTTTGTGTGTTCTGCAGAAGAAAGAAAGTCATACAGGTTGGAATGATATGAAGGTGAATAAATGATGACAGAATTTTCATTTTTGGGTGAACTGTCCCTTTAATAGCTTATATTTGACGATAAGAAGAAATGAAGCATCCCCTCCCTGCAAAATGTAAATTCGTATTTCTCTCTTTTGATTTTGAGGTAGGTTAAAATACATGACCTGGACAAGTTCTCACCTTTTCTTGTTATCCACCTTTTAACATCACTGAACAAATTTCAGCAGTTTCCCAGATTTCAATCCATGTGTTCCGCTGTTTATTCTCCCTAATGTAAAACGCCTTTGTAATGTAAAAAATGTAAAACAATCTCAAGCCTTCCTCTTCCTCTCTTTGTAATCCATCTCACAGCCTGTCCTGTCTTCCTGCTCCCCTCCCCCCTCACAGTGAGGCAGATAAGGATGATGTCATACCTCCGCTTCCTGGGGATGTGAGTAACTGTATACGTTGTGTTGAGGGCCACGCTGGGGAAACCTCAGCAGAACGCCAGCGCTTGAAACACACACACACACAATCCTGTGAATTCTGTGTTTATCACGAAACTCTGCAGAACATCTGATGCTCGCAATCAAACCACATCTTGTTTAAGGGAACAAACACAAAGTCCAGCGCAGACTTTCCCATCAGATATTACTGTGTGAGTTTGTCACAGTAATTTTATTTCATTTCCGCTCCACAGCTCACACAAACACATGTCGACTCACAATAAAACTTGATGTTAGTGTGTTACGATGCAATATAGACCATTTGGGAAGACGTAAACAACACTGGTGCAGAAGCACTTTCTCTGTTTTTTAGTTTAATTTTTGTTTTTAAAGATTTTGATTTAGTTCAAAGTGTTCTGTTGGTTGTATTTTCTTTTATTTTTGTGTAGTGTTAAAAACTGAAACATGAAATGCTTCTGGACCAGTGTTGTTTACATCTTGCAAAATGGGCAATTCCATGCAAGAGTCAACCTTATGTTTTCAAGGTTTTAACATAATGATAGGTCAGATGTCTGAATAATAGCCATGTGAATTCTCTCTTAATGTTTTTAAAGCACTTTTGTTTTTAAGGAATAGTTTTCTATTGTCAGGTTAGGTAAGGGAACTGTCACATCCATAATGGTCCATAATCCTCTTAAATGGGCACATAAAAATGAAAATAAAATAACTTGTCGATAAAGAGCCAGTCATTTTCCATTTGTTGTGTTTTATTGCTTATGGACTGTACATTTTAACTCGCAGAAATCCTACAAAGTATGTTGTCTCTTAAAAACCTTTTTTGTCACATCCATAATCCATGAATATTTCTCTTTTAAAATAGAAATCTCAGGCATAGAAAACTATTTTTCTATTGTTTATCATCAGGGGTTTCGTAAATTATAAACACATGGTTCAGTATGTTGGTAATAAATACATTCTCTGAGAAGATTTAAGTTTTGACTGAAAATGTCACATCCATAACACTGGAATTGCCCAAATAGTCTGTACATGATGTATATGGTATATTGGGTAAAACATATATTTACAGAATTGTACTGTTGACTGAAGTTTATCAGCATTTCTCTTACTTTGTCCTGTGTCTTGAATGTGTTTTTAACTTATCGTACTTAAAGGGATAGTTCAGCCAAAAAAAGAAAATTCTGTCATCATTTACTAACCCTCAGATTGTTACAAATCTGCATAAATTTCTTTGTTTTGCTTAACACAAGGGAAGACATTTAGAAGAATGTCAGTAACCACACAGATCTCGTCCCCCATTGACTGCCATAGTAGGGAAAATAAATACTATTGGAGTCAATGGGGGATGAGATCTGTTTGGTTACTGACATTCTTCTAAATTTCTTCCCTTGTGTTTACCAGAACAAAGAAATGTATACAGGTTTGGAACAATCTGAGGGTGAGTAAATGATGACAGAATTTTCACTTTTGGCTGAACTATCCCTTTAAATGTAGTGTACCATGGTTTTGCTTGAAGTAAAACTTTGGCTATACAAACGGTAATCAGTTTGTCAAAAATGATGAATCACTTTTACCACAATTTTACCACGGTTAATTTTCCTTCCTATATGAGTTACATGTGAAGCTACCATTGGGCCAAAGGGGTATCTTAGATAATAGTATCATGTAGTAAAGTATCATGATAATAATAATAACTTTGATGTCTTCTAAGTCGCCTTGCCAATTGAAATAAACTCTCAAATTTATGACACCTTACATAGACAGCAACTCTGTGCTCTCCACAAATAGTGCAAGACAGCTCTTTAACAAAACAATTCCTTTAGTCATTGTGGAATGAAAACCTATGTCCTTTTAAGAGTGTAAACCAATATTTTCCCATTTATGGTACGGAAACGTGAGTCTGCATGTATCTGTCAGCAGTCTGTCCTGTGCCAAGTATCTCTTTCCTGTAAGAGATTACTGTCTTGGAGGTTTGCTATGTTCATTAAAAAAGACCAGGATGTGGTCCATCTTGTAATTTACACCGAGGGAAAAAAGAGCAAAGTTGCTCTTAACCAGAGGTGGACGAAGTACACAACTTCCTTACTTGAGTGAAAGTTTTACAGATACTACTGGTCAAATATTACTCCACTACAAGTAAAAGTTGTAAAGACAGATTCTTACTTAAGTAAAAGTACAGAAGTACATGCTTTTAAAAGTACTCAAGTATTAAAAGTAAATTTCCTTTGTCAGTTGTGCATTGTTTTATTGTTGTATACCTTATGCCTCTGAAGCAACCTACTGAATACACTGAGTAGCTCACAGTATCGGTGGTATTAAAGGAGTAGTTCACTTCAAAATTTGCCCCCATTGACTTTCCATAGTCATTTTTATTCCTACTATCGAAAGTCAATGGGGGCAAATTTTGCAGTGAGCAACTCCTTTAAGAGCTTTATATGTTTAGCACATATATGTTTAGTTTAGATATAATCCTGTATAATCATTTAGCAAAATAATCCACATTAGCCCCCTAGACCTATATGTATTTATGAGCAGTGTTCTTTTATTTTGTATATTCCCTTTACCAGTTTTAGCAGCAATTTACCAGTAAGTAGTAAGGTTCTTGTAAATAGTAAAGTGTAGAAGCCATGTGTTTGTTGGATTTATTACCATTTGTATTACCATAATTTAACTACAAACATAAACTATAGCTGGTATAATGAAAATATGGTATTTTTAGTTGCTGTGGTTTTACTAAAGATTATTAATTGGAGTATGGTTCCTATATATAGAAAATGGTACATTTGTGGATACTGTGGTTTTACTGCAAATACCATCCCTGCTGAAAAAAACAATGAATTTTTGAATTAGAATGAGATTTTTCAATTAAATTCCTCTTTGTAGTGTGTTTTGGGTTTTATTCCAATAGGATTTACCATCCCACCAATAGAATCCATCACATACAAGTAGACAACAAGTATCAATAGTACAATTCCCATTATAACCATTAAATCCATTACATTTTATGTTGTATTTTGGGCAGGGTTCTATTGTTTTTATTTCAACAGGAATACTTCAACTATAGTTACTTCAGTAAAAACATCATTCATTTTCCAAGTCGCTTTAAATGATACAGCAGCAGATCAGAAGTTAACACGCACGCATAGCTCAAGGTGTAGATGCTTATTTAGCCGTTATGCCGATCATTTTCATGACCATGTTTCTACGATCTTTGACTGATCGTAACCCACAGATGATTACACCACACTTTAACATGTGCCTTTTTCGTCTTTTATTGTTCTATTTGCCTTTTTAGAGCGCTATCAATGGTGTAGCAGCGCCTACGTTTACATTAGTTTAACGGGGAAGATCCCAGAGTTTTGCGTTTGCGTTGCGTTAAAAAAATCTGCCAAATGGCCATTCAAAGCTTGCCGGAAAACCGCGAGCTTAGAAAAACTGAAATACTTGGCAACAGTAAAAGGTCCTGCAGATCACAAGACAGATAAATTGCGCACACAGGAAACCCGCTGCATAGAAACCATTTTCTACTTTTGGACCTTTTTATAAATGTAGTGGAGTAAAAAGTATGATATTTGTCTTTCAAATGTAGTGAAGTTAAAGTACTCAGGCAAATTTACTTTGCTACTGTCACCTCTGCTCTTAACCTAAAGACAGCGGAATGTCAAACGTCCGTGCGGCATTTCTCCCCTGAGAACATCTCCAGTCAATTTCAATGTGATTTAAAGAGTGAACGGACAGAAATTCAGCTTCACAAAACTCACAAACTTTCACCCACATCCTTTCAATTCCGCATGCATACAAATACGAGGGCGAGCAGTGATGTGTGAGCTGGGCTCCGCTGGCTGGGCCCCAAGGGCCGCTGTTCTTCTCTAGTCTAGCGTGGCACTGCTCCTTTCACCGGCTCCAAAGGGACCTCTGATTAGAAATCCTGCTCGGCTGCCGAACCCCCCATCCTCGCCTCAATATGAAGACACAACTTAACAGAAGCTCACACATGGACAAAGCAAACATTTAGTTTGGTGCAGATATTTGTCGGTGGCCGTGTTTTATTAGCTTTTTTGGATGATTCAGTATCTGCTTTTACAATTTACTGTACTGGGTAAAGCAACATAAACTAAAGGTAGAGAGTGACAATGCAAGCATTTGAGAAAGGGACCCCTAGTCGGTCATGCAACCAAGAGCGAAAGGTTTACCAACCAAAGAGAATTTCAAATGTGTGGGTATAGCTGTAATATTAAAGACACTACGCAAGTATGTCAATACAATGATGTCATTGCTGTGTACTTCTATTTTAAATGGCATACGTTAAAGGGATAGTTCACCCAAAAATAACAATTCTGCCATCATTTGTTCACCCTCATTTCTGTCATGACAACTCGGAGAGTTGACATGGTAATGTATATGACAACGTTAAAGATCGCGTATCACAGGCAGTTTCTGCCAATCTCATATTAATCTTGAGTGCCTATACAGTAGTATTGCATACGTAGTATCTTCGAAGAGTATTTTGTTTGATCAAATTTATAAAAGAGAGCTGTACGATTATTTCCGGACAAACACAAGCTGCTAGAGGTGGGACTAGTAGGGAGAGTGGGATGGAACAACAGCACGAGCAAGCAAAACATCATCACATTAATCCCTTTGTGTTTTGTACATTATGCACGTACACACCAATTGCTAACAAAACACAGACGTATGACTTAGTTTGACTTCATGACCGGCATCTTTTAGCACTGGGACCGCGCCATCTATCAGTTTCAAACGATCTCCAAATCCAGCGTTATATTCACTGTTTATATAACATCCATCACTGAAATGCCGTAAACAAACAAACACACCTAAACTTCACTATCGCAAGAGTTACGAGCTGCAGCGCAGATAATCTTGATTGTAAGCGGGTCTCGCTCGTCGGTTGGCTCGTGGGCGGGCGCTTTCTTTCTTTCTTTCAAAGAAAAAAAACTTTCTGAAACAAGTTGGAGTGCTTGGGGAGTGTATCAAGTACAGAAATACTACGTCATACATCCAACTCATTTTTTGAACAAGTTGACCATGTTAAGCATGAGAAGCCAGCACGTTTAACAGTGTAAAGAAGTCAGAATGCATGACATAGCATGATACCCGATCTTTAATATGTTTGATTTCGGCGGAATAGATCTGCTATGCTGCTGCTGCGGCAGAGGAAGTACAGCGACTTGCTACTGCCAATACATCCACGACATGCTGCTGTGAGCATGTAAGAATACTGCATGACATACATGAAATACCTTGTCAGATCAGATCTATACATGTGGAGCTGGGGAAGGTGGAGGGTTTAGAATTTCATGACAGAACTTTGGATGTCGTTCAAAACCTGTATATGACTTTTTCTTCCAAAAAAATTATTTTTATACTAAAGAGGGTGAGTTAAAGGCAGGTGATTCTGTCCAGAAACATTTTTTGTCACGTTGGTTGGAAATCTCTTTACATCCTGATAGCAATCAAGAAGTATAGTGGTCCAATAATATTTTTATAATTATATATCGTCTGTGAAAGGCGTGGGACCAAGAAAACGTTCGCCCAATCAAAACGTTCTGGCCGAATGCTGTGACTGGTCATGTGTACATTTTCAGCCAACGTATTTTGCATACCACTGCGCACCCTGTTCACGCAGACATCACACGTCATCAGCACGCTCACCTCCGCTGTGTCAATGTAGGGAGAATGGCAGACAATCAGCAACAATCAAACTAGTTCAAAGTAAATCTACAATCTACGTAAGTAGTACAAAGTAAATCTACAAAACGAAAGTCAGTTTTTGAAAAAGCAGTGACGAAAAAACATCTGGATCATGAAAGATGAAAAACTCGAATTAACATTGGTTCAGCTTTTACACGATGGAGACAGCTCCGGCAGGCAAAGGGTCTGAAAGACGATATCATGGTTGCTCTCTTTCTTTTGGACAGGTATTGTATGTACATGCTTCAAGAAGAATTTAATGGATTTAGTTTGTAATTCGTTACGTGGATTTACGAAATACATTCATGTGTTTGGAGGAGGGGAGGCTTTGGCGGCGAATCGCATAGAGGGTGGGATTATAATTTCAGTGCTAGCAGGCTAAAGTTAGCACCTTTCCAAATCAACCACCCCACCTTTAAATCAATGAACGATAATAAAATAATTTTCATTTTTGGATGAACTATCCCTTTAAAATGATAGAGTTTATAAAATCCAATGCAGAGTTGCCCTGCAAGTACTATAAAAACAACCACCCACAAAGAAAAAGAAAGACTTTAGTTTCTTCAAGCATGAAAAAAGGACACACAGGCAGTTCATGTCTCACACAGACCTGCGTCCAGGGCACTCAGACACTTCCAGACAGGAAGCGACTTGTCTCCCCTGACGACTCCTTAAAGACTCTTGCCAGAATACGGCCAGTAAGCCTCGAAATCCCCTCTAACCGCCTCTCACCACGCCCACTGCAGCTCTGTGGCACCTTTATTACACTCTCAACAGCCTGTCCTACCAGAAATTACCTCTGAATGAAATGCCAACAACACCTGCACGCTTCCTGACCAACCCATTACTGTAAACACACAGCTGACGGATGCATTTACATACACAGCTCAAGCTTTGTTAGCCTTTTCTATGCTCCTTTTAAGATATTTAGACTGGTGCCTTTGTCCTAGCATTGTTTTTCTTGCATTAGCATTTTGTTAAGACAACAACATTATTCTCCTAAGGGTATACATACCAGACACGGTAAAATAGAGTACAGTAGATTGTTTTTAATTATTTAACCATTTTAGCAAGTTGAATGTTGAATTGAATGTTTATACTACGCTTTTCGTTTGACTTTTTATCTTACAGTAGTGTGGGATTGCATCCTTTGCTTTAGAATTTGCTAAAGTGAGTTACTGTCTTTGGCAGCAAGCCCAAAATGAGCTTGTCCATGATGTCCTTTAAATACTGTCTAGTTGGGCAGCTCTCTAAGTGACTATTGTAAACAGAACCTGAAATTCAATTTGTCCCTCATACAAAAAAACGGAATTGCCTTTACATTACCACACCCAACACATCTATGTGGGACTTTGTGTTTAGGAAAAAAGGAATTAAATGAACTGAAAATGATTCTCAAAGCTAAAGTGCGTCATTTCTGTGGTCAAACAGCTTCTGCCGACACCTCATATCACCTCACGATAAAACTACATGAGGTGTGATGATTCTCTGGTAATAGTGTGGGTAAAAATACATATTCAGACGTATTATCTGACAGTAAGAGCTAACTCAAACGTTTGTACGTTGTAGTTGCGCTGCATAGACGTTCCGTTTTGCTACAAATATTTGATGCCAAAGATCAAGTTTATTTTATTCTATATTAGGGCTGTCACAATATACCGGTATTGCCAATAAACATGATATATAAATACACAGTTATTTGTGGTGTGTTATTTTTTCTCTTATCGTAAAAATATCAGCACTAGTTCAAATTTCGCCTTAAGAGCTACAATGGCTACAAACTCTCTCTCTACCACCTTACATTTGTATTTTGAGTGATTTTTGAGTGTCATTGACCAAGTAAAAGACAAAACACAAACAAAATTTACATATACAATATAAGATGAGTTTTACTGATAGCATCATCTATTTCTAGTTCAGTAGATTTCGCAATGTGACATGTTGGGTTTACTGAGTGCTCAAAATATAAACGTTAGTTGTTTAGCGTACGTATCTTCAAGCAACACAATCTCACAGCAGTTCGTAACTGTTTTACAAGACTACTACTTCTCTTGTCTATCTTGTCTCTTGTCTTGTCTATCTCTTGTCTACGTTGTTATGTTTAGGGGCTAACTCAAAGTTTTGTACGTTGTATTTGCCCTGTCTAGACGTTCCGTTTTGGTACAAATATTTAATTGATGCCAAAGATCAATTTTGTTTTATACTATATTAAGGGTGTCACAATATACCAGTACTGGCAATAACCGTGATATTAAAAACCACAATTCCCGATAGTGTTTTATTTCTACACCTAACTTATCGTAAAAATATCAGCACTGGTTAAAATAGACTCAAAATACTCCCTACGTTTGTATTTTGAGTGATTTTTGAGTGTCATTGACTAAATAAAAAACAAAACAAAAAATCTTATAAAATTCACATTACATTTACAATTTACGAGGAATTTATTTCTTAAAAAACATTTCAGTATATATCGCCATGTGATATGTTTGGTTTACTTAGTGCTCAAAATATAAACTTCTGTTGTTTAGCGTACGTATCTTTAAGCAACACAATCTCACCGCAATTTGTAACTATTTACAAGACAGCTAATTCAGGAATTTGCATGATCTCTTGTCTACTTTGTTATGTTGAGGGGCTAACTCAAAGTTTTGTATGTCAGGGTTTTGTACGTTGTATTTGCGCTGCCTAGACGTTCGGTTTTGCTACAAATATTTGATTGATGCCAAACATATATTTTGTTTTATTCTATATTAAGGGTGTCACAATATACCAGTACTGGCAATAACCGTGATATTAAAAACCACAATTCCCGATATTGTTTTATTTCTACACCTAACTTAACTTACGAGCTACAATGGATACAAACTCTCTCTCCACCCTCTTGATGATCTCTTGTCTACTTTGTTGTGTTTAGGGGAGAAGTTTCATTCTTACTTTTTCAATAATCATACATTTTTGTACAATTCACATCATACAAATACATACAAAATCACAGCCGTGTAAAATAGTTAGGTTTTCCCGTGAGGTCAGACCGTCACTTCACATTAGCACACTAACACAAGACAAGAGTATTGTGACATTACAAAACATGACAAAACACTTGAGCTTTCAAATTCTTCCGTCGTCATGCCTCAGTCTTTAGACTTCTCTTTTGACATTCACTTCTCCATGACATCATGTCACAAGTATATTTTCAGCTATGTCAAACATAGCAACATGCCTTTATCCTCCCAGGAAGTGTCCGGTTATCTCACGTTGGGCCGTCAGGGACTTTTAGGACCGGGGGAGTGCTTCATTCGAGACACGACGTCCACAGGAAGGTGCTCCGTGCCTCGACCCACTCCACTCCCACATTGAGACAATGGCCCGCTTCAAAAGGGCCTATTTGTTTGGACATTCCTGTGACTAAGGGATTAATTACAGGAGCTCTCCTGCTCTTTCACGAGAAAGGATGCAATTGAAAAAGAGGCAATGAAAGCAACACAAAGCACAGTGGGTGTTTGTGTGTGTACATATAGAAGTGTGTGTGTGTGTGTGTGTACTGTGCGTGTGTGCGTGTGTGTGTGTGTGTGCGTGTTTCCTGCAACACTGACATCGTAAAGGGAAGGAGATGGCTGGGTCATACTTGGTATGCGAGGCATTTGCCATAAATAGGGCCAAGACTCAGTGGTTTTTATTTGTTGGTTGGTCGGACGGGGCTATTTTAATTCCAACGGGATTCTATCTAAAGAATGGCTGGAAAGGGAAAAAGGAAATGACGATGGATGTTAAAACAACAACATCTAGAGGCCACGTTTTTTCACGGCCGGCGGATATGCTATTATGTGGATAAAAGTGGGCGAGTCTGCTTTCGAAAACAAAGCTTTCGTGAGGGTATTAACACTCTTTAGGAGCTGTTTTCTAACCCTCGGTGATCCAAAGAAGAAAGCGATTATCTTAACATGCGCTCTGTGACCCAGTTTGATGCCAAAAATAAAGCCGGCGTCCCATCAGAGGACAGTTTAGATGAGAATCTCTCCGACGGCCACTTAATTATTGGAGCTAATGTCAATATCCTATTTCCTGAGGATGTATTACAGTTCATCAAAGAAATGAGACGGGGATAAAAGATTGCAATATTCCATACGCACTTCACTGCCAAGCCAGTTTTTATCATCAGGAAGTACGAAAGACAGGAGGTGAACTTCCTGAATATCTGGATGGGGCTGTAATAGCTGGTGCTGTGTCACATCATGGGAATACGGAAAGCCGTCCTGCCGAGAGACTCGGTTGCTTTAGTGTGACGCACAAAAGGAGAGTAGCTGGCATGTATTTGTTTTCATAACACCGCGCTCCTCTTTGGATATTTCGGAGGACGAGTTTCTTTTTTTTAGCTTTGGCTGTGAATAAATCGGTCACTTTACGTGGCTAAGAACGGGGTGTGATCTGACAGGGCAGACAGGAATGTGGTGGGATTGTGGTTGTTATGGAAATCTCGCAGATTTCTCACACAGCCTCTCACAAGAAGAGGTGACCAATACACTGAGCACTAAATGTATGAGTTACTAAGCACAAAGGACATCGGTTCCCAGGAGACTTCGCCACTCGGTATGGTCCGATGTGATTATTGAAAATCACATTGAAGTCATTGTGCCTCAACACTTTGCTATGTGAAGCATTGGGATGTAGATAACAAAATCCCAACAGATCTAAAGGGATCACTCACCCCAAAATGAAAGTTCTGTCATCATTTACTCACCCTCTTGTAGTTTCAAACCTGTATGACTTTCTTTCTCAGCAGAGCACAAAAGAAGATACTTTGAAGAACATTGGTAACCAAACAACATTGTACTCCATTGACTTCCGTTATATGAACACAAAACCACTTACACAT
This sequence comes from Triplophysa rosa, assembly GCF_024868665.1. Taxonomy (NCBI): domain Eukaryota; kingdom Metazoa; phylum Chordata; class Actinopteri; order Cypriniformes; family Nemacheilidae; genus Triplophysa; species Triplophysa rosa. The sequence goes on from NC_079908.1 coordinate 4,117,733, forward strand.
TTCTCAAAATATCTTCTTTTGTGTTCCGTAGAAGAAAGAAACTCATGCAGGTTTTGAATGAGATAAGGGTGAATAAATAACAACAGAGTTTTTATTTTTATATTAATATAAACACTTGTGGATGCACTCTTTGACTTGGGACAGTCCGCAACTGCCTACACTTTTATAAATGTTAGGTTGTTGTAACCCATTGTTGGGTAAAATATGGACAAGTGCAACCACTTTTTTATTTATTTTAAAAAGACAGTTAAAAACTGTAATATTCCAGAAGCAGGGGTGCCAAAAAAAGTGAAAGGACATTTTTGTACAGTAAAATTGCATGTTTTTCCATGTGATTTTATACTTGTGAATTTTCAGTGCATTTCTTTAATTTGACCTTTTTACTGTATTTCAAAAATATGTGAAAATTCTGTAAAATAAAATCATAAAATCCATTAAATTACTGTTTTTACAGTGTAGGTTCATTTAAACCAACGGTTGCATTTGTCCGTACTTGACCCAATCATGGGTTAAACAACACAATCTCACGGCAAAAACGTAACTATTTTACGATGTGGCTGATTTTGGCTAGCTCGTACGATCTCGTTCGTACATTTTCGTACAATTTGCTTTCGCGCCAGTGATGTTAGGGGCAGGGTTAGGGGTGAGGCTTTAGTATTGTTTTTGTAGTAATCAACTTTTTGTACGATTCACAACTTACGAATTCATACGAATAAGCCGCCTCCTAAAATTGTAAAATCAGGCAAAGAATCTTGGCGTTCTATTCGATAGTAATCTGTCATTTGAGAGCCACGTCGCCAACACCTGTAAAATTGCGTTTTTCCATTTTAAGAATATATCTAAACTACGTCATATGCTGTCAATCTCAGATGCAGAGAAGTTAATTCATGCATTCATGACATCAAGACTAGATTACTGTAATGCACTGTTAGGTGGTTGCCCTGCAGGCTTATTACAAAAACTCCAATTGGTCCAAAACGCGGCAGCTCGAGTTCTTACACGTACAAAAAAGTATGAACATATTAGCCCGGTTCTGTCAACCTTGCACTGGTTACCTATAAAGCATCGCGTTAACTTTAAAATCTTGCTTATTACCTATAAAGCCTTACATGGTTTAGCTCCTCAGTACTTGAATGAACTCCTTTTGTATTACAGTCCTTCACGTGCATTACGCTCTCAGGCGTCCTGTCAGTTGGTAATACCTAGAATTTCAAAATCAAGTGCAGGTGGTAGATCCTTTTCCTATCTAGCGCCTAAACTTTGGAATAGTCTTCCCTGCACTGTCCGGGAGGCAGACACACTCTGTCAGTTTAAATCTAGACTAAAGACGCATCTTTTTAATCTTGCATACACTACTCTTCCATAATATAAATCTTCAGAGGGTTTAGGCTGCATTAGTTAGATCAACCGGAACCAAAAACACAACTGATGTACTTGTTGCATCAAAGAGTACAGAACAGTACTCTACTCTCAGCCAGTCTTGTCTCATTGTTCCAAGGTTACCACAGCGAGCAGGATGCAGTTCATGGCCTGACCTGATGGTAGAGCGGAGAATGGGAAGTGGGGACCTGACAAGAGCTGAGATGATAGAGCTGGATAAAGAAGGACGCGGTCTCTTGACATGTCTTCACCACAAAATTTCAAATGCTATTAGATTATTAATGATAATCTTAAACTATAATTTATTTTATTATTAAGTTTATTTATTTTATTTAGCCTTGTTGTGCAAGTTCTCTGGAGCTTGTGCAGAGGCAGCAGCTTTTGCCAGAGGGGAACTGGAATCCCCTGGTTGGGCCTGGGTTCTCCTGAGTTTTTTTTTCTCGATTAGAGTTTTGGGTTCCTCGCCACCGTTTGCATACTGTTTTTGCACTATCTGCCTGACCGGGGGGGCTGCTTTAGAATTTTAAAGTTTTACTTAATTAATATTGCATATAGGAATTTATTATCTGTTATATTTGACCTGTGCTTCTCTCTCCTTTATCCTAAATATCCTAAATGTGTGCTCTCACTGAGCGTGTGTGTGTGTGTGTGTGCGTACTTGTCTGTGTACGTACGTGTGTGTGTGTGTGTGTGTGTTGTGTGTGTGTGTGTGTGTGTCTCTGTGTCTGTGTGTTGGTGCGTGTGCGTGTTCTGTGTGTGGAGTGTTTTGTGTGTGGGTGTGTCTGTCTTCTGTGTTTTCAACCTTTTCTTGTTTTTGCAGGTACAACTTTGATTGTTTTGCTTGTAGTCAATGTGTCTCATGTGCAGCTGCTTTGTAACAATGAAAATTGTAAAAGCGCTATATAAATAAAGTTGAGTTGAGTTGAGTTGAGAGGTTGAGTTAAAACAACTTTTAGTAAACAGTGTTCTTTGTAGCAGTGCTTTATTCTAACAGTTAGTATGGTGTTAACACCATACTAACATCATTTCAGTCAAAGGTTCTTATAAGCACCATTCTTGCATTTTCATATGCTTATGAAAGCATATAGAACCTTAATCTGCTCCAAACACCCTTTAGGCAACAGAAAGGTTCTTTGAATGTTCTTTTTGAGGTTCCTTATGAAAGCATACAATTCAACAAAGAACCTTTGAGGGACTTTTATTATCAGATCACATAGCAATGCCCAGACAACCACACAGAATACCCTAATGGGTGATGGTGTGGGCTCCACTCATATTGTCCCAAAAATCTAGTATAGGATAGTCAACGAAATCATCAATATCATGCAAGCTGCTATCATGAAAAATGAGCACGGCAACTCTCACCGTAACTGTGCCTCAAGTGTCCACACAACACAGATCTGCAGTTTGGGAACACAAGAAAGCCTGGACCCTAATAAGCCGTTCTCCATGGCCCTACCGCAAGCATGCGAGGCACACCGTAAGGAATTCTCCATTCTGTCAGTGGACTGAACAGCCCCCCAACCCAGCCCCCCCCCCTCCCTCCCCTCTTCATACACCCTCACCCCAAACCCTTTAACCTCATAGCTTTTGCAGCCGTGCGGGACATTGCAAAGTGCTCGAGCAGATGGAAAGTAGTCTTTAATTACAGAGGAATCAGCTGACTGACACACATCCTCTCTTTCCATCCTGGGTGGATGAAGGTAGCAGAACACACGCAGAAACACACACGCTTTTGCGCAAACGTCGACGACACGCTCCGTTATGATATGAAAGTTGAAACACTCCTGCAGGTGTGTGCGCGCTTGAGGTAATGAAGTAGTGTTTGTACAATTTTCGGAGAATTTGTCTTCCGCTCTGACAGGGCTCTGTCAAAGCGTTTTATAATGCTGGTATCTTGGCTGAAGTTGCGCTGGGGGAGTCCCAAAGGAAGCTGTTGCTTGTTCAGTTTACAGTGAATAGCTCCCTTCCTGCTCTGACCGTGGCCCCAAAGCCCGGGGGCCGGGGGTGCGGGGCTGTGTATGTGCGCTTGACTTCTCCCTCGTGTTTGTGTGGGTGGATATGCAATCCTACATCTGTTTGTTTGATAACGTGTTTGTCGTTGGACAGATTTGCATGATTGAAACAGCAGGGTCATACATTTCATATTTCACAAACCTCTGGGCATCGTTTTTTTACTTGTCTTTCATTTATATTCAGCCCATTATCTGTTTGTTAACTTTCAATGATCAACTTGGAAACAATTTTGGCCCTTACAATGAAACCCTAACAAAAAAGAATCACCATGATCATATTCGGAGGGTTGTGTGTGGAGCTCTGCCATTTTCTGTCCAAGACAACTTATATGCAAGTGCATGCATTACTGCCACCTGCTGTATAAAAAGCAAATGTGTTGAACTCCAAACTCATTTAGCTGATCGACTGTAAATTGAATTGGAATTATTCAATTCACCAATTCACCATGATGACGTTATTTTATAGTTGATAGTGTTTGAAATGGTATTAAGTGTGTTGCTATGCAGTTTCCACTACGTTTTAAATGGTTGCTTAAAAATATCCCACCTCCAATTCTGTAATATTGTGCTTTAAATTGCTCTATTTGATGTAACTCTATGCTATACAATTTATGATTTGATTCATATCACAAACTGTACAAATTTTGCAACAAAGTTTAAGAGTTAGGGAAGTTTGTTCAAAACATATTCTGTAAACATCTGAACCATGCAAGGACTCCACATGAAAAGCAGATTCGATTTGTGGATATTAAAGCATGATTTGTCTGTTGTGTGTTGGCTGACAGAAGACCCTTTTTTGGAAAGTGTACGTGTGTATGTGCAAATGATCAATAAGTACAACACCCATTTCTTTCCCACCATGTTAAACTTCCTATTCATGGGGATATCTAGTTGTGGCAAAATAAAAATAGATAAACAAAGAACAAATCAAATGAATATTTCCAACAAATTGTACTGTTCTTATTATCTGTACTATAGTATTACTAGTATACTGTTGTCTTTACGAATTACAGTCATCATCAAATAGTCATCAATAAATCAAACAAGTCAAGAGCTCATAGAGGCATGTCCATTTTTACAGCATTACTTCGGGCCGGGTTTTGTTTATCTTGAATTGTTTTGCATTCGGCTGAAAATACAGTCTAGTATTGGTAATGGTCCAAACTGACTTTAAAAACATTAGAAGAACTTGGAATTGTTTAGAAAATTCCTAGAACACAGCAGTCTTGTTTTTTAAACCCATGCTAAAATTCATTTATTGTGTGTTTTTAACAACAGTGTCAGATGAATTTCTTTCTTTCTTTGCCTATTTGTTAGAAATTACCTATTATAAACTCAACTCAACTTTATTTATATAGCGCTTTTACAATTTTCATTGTTACAAAGCAGCTGTACATGAGACATATTGACTATAAGCAAAATAATTAAAGTTGTACCTGCAAAAACAAGAAAAGGTTGAAAACACAGAAGACAGACATACCCACATACAAAACACTCCACACACACAATATGCACACGTACTAACACACATAGACATAGAGACACACACACACACACGGATGCGCACGCACACACACACACACACACACACACACACAACACACACAGACGTACGTACACAGACAAGTACGCACACACACACACACACACACACACACACAATCCTTATAAAGGATTTTATAATGACATTGGGCCACACGATAATTTAAACCCTTACAGCTTAAGAATGTTTTGTATGTGTTTTATTTAAACCATGTTAAATATAGGGTACAAATAATATATATATATATATTTACATAAGAAAATAACATACTTTCCTTTAAATACTTCTGAATCAAAGACTTCTTTGATATCAAAATACTTTGACTGATAAAAACAATAGCCTTTATATTTTTTCTCTAAATTCAAATATACATATAATATAGTTATGCATCAAAGATATTATGGCTATCAAAACAAGTTACCTTATACAGTTATAAAATGTGGTGTTATTTGTTCTTGAGTAGTTTCTAGGGCCTCTGTTGCGGTTATTAGCCTACTAAATGCTGCCATCCACTGGAATTGGTAGGAAGTAGATTGCATTTTGGCCCTTGTGTGTTCTGGAGCCGTTTTTTGTCTATCCGTTCTTCTTGATCCCCATGTACCAGTCTCCATTCTCCTGGTACCTCTGTGAACGGTACGTATTGTAGTGGTTCTCCTCGATCTTCTCAATGAAGTAACATTCATCATTTATCGTACCCTGAAAAAACGAAAGACAGGGTCTGATTCTTCTTTTATGTGTTTACATTATCTGAAGGAATATTTTATTACTTTAATGGAAAACATGTTTTCATGTTTCATATTTAGTCAACGGCATTTTCACTTTTGTATTAATTAAAATAATAATATTCAAGGTAACTACTTAAACTTACAGTGCCATAAAGTTTTCCAGATTTGTCCATTGCAATGTATTGTCCAGTATCATGACCCCTGATGGCCACCACTCCTGCCTTTACTGTTTTTACCTTCAAAATAGCTTCCATACAACAACATGAAATAAAATAAATAAATAAAACGTGTTTCGCAGGTGCACACCAAAATCAACTTACACAGCTAACGTTATCTCAACCAGTTGTTAAGTGTTTTGGTTCGATTTTACATTTTATTTTAAATGAAGAGTTTGGTTCCAAAATGAGATAACTCAAATCAAATCAAAAATCATTTTTTATACTGAATTTCCAATTAATATCAATCAATCTGCAGTTGGTTTGTTTTGATTTAAGCCATAATAACTCAAAAAATACAGCTAACTAACACAATAAAAACATGATAACAATAAAAAAACATTTTGGAACCAAACTCTTCACATATTTATATAGTTTTCTCTTGTACTTTCAGACGTTAATGGTCTGTCTCGAATAGGCTACTGACTGTGAACGTCGTTGTCCTGTCGGCTCGCGTCGACTGTCCCGTCGGGTTGGATGCGGAGATGGTATCCTCCATTGCTGCAGTATAGTTTTTGGAGAGTGTGATGTTTTGGCTCTTTGTGGTCGATCATGGTCGGACCGAGTGTAAAAATGCCGAAATCACCCTCGGTCATTGTGCTGAGTGCTTCACTGGGACGCACTGTGCCCATGAACAACCCCTTCGGTGAGAGGAATGGATCAGTCTGCCGTCACTGGGCGCCAGTAGAACTCAACTGCCAAATACAACGAGCGCGTTGAGCACATCTGTTCTATGTTATCATTCTACATATAGCTCTATTCCTCTAATCTGATTGGCTGAGCGTGCAGAGTATTTATATAGTATACAGTAACAGCATGCTCGTTTCACAGTTTGTTTTTGTAAGTTTGTGGTTGCTTGTGGCATTCTAGATATGTGCAGATACACAAATCATTGCTTTTTGCCATTGCAGCCATTCACACCACATCCGTGGTTTTATAGTAAGTGTACTTTTTTGATGCACTTGATTGATTATCATTTGTATTATCACACTTTTACTACAAATGTGACCCTGGACAACAAAAAAGTCTTGTCTGTCAATTTTTTGAAATTGAGATTCATGCATCTGTATATACAGTAGCCTATATACTGTATATACTGAAAGCTTGATATGGTTTGTTAAGGTAGGACAATATTTGACCGACTATTTAAAACTCTGGAATCTGAGGGTGCAAAAAATCTAAATACTGAGAAAATCGCCTTAGAAAGTTCTTAGCATAGCATATTATACACAAAAATAAAGTTTTTATATATTTATGGTAGGAAATTTTCATGGAACATGATCTTTACTTAATATCCTATGATTTTTGGCATAAAAGAAAAATCTATAATTTTGACCCATATGTTTTGTTGGCTTTGCCACAAATATGCCTGTGGTTCAGACTGGTTTTGTGATCCAGGGTCACAAATAGTTAAACGGTTATGGTGGTGAGGCCTTCATTTGTGGTGACTCTATACTGCATATAGTACCTTAGTAAAACCATGGTTTATTTTTGCAAAGGGTCATTGTGCAAAGAGTACAGACAGCTGGCTATAGATCACAATAACTATCATATGTATGTGCCCGGCTGTGTGAGACTAACAAGAGACAACTTAATGTAGACTAAACAAAAACTCAATGAATATGTTTAAGCTTAATCTGTTTCACACATTTTTGATCACATAAAATAACAATTATCCATAATGCATCATTTTAACAGTGGAAGTTCAGGTCATGAAAATCAGTCATGTTATCGGGCCTATAAAAGAGGCTGTTAAAAATCCCTGCTATGTCAAGTGGTAGTCACTACTAGTTTTATTTTCATTATTATGACATCTAAAATGGTTTCGAGGCCGTCAGGCTGTTAGAAAAGTAAGAGAGGACGAGTACTAAAGGAATGCGTTTCCAAGCAGCCTCAGTACTACTGGAAATAGTACACTGGTGCCAGACGGGTCCTGCAGAATATCGAGCGCAGCATCTAGTGTGAATTACGTCCCTCAACAGGGTGCAAATGAAAAGGGTAGAGCAGTTGCAGTTAAGACTTACCTGTGACACAAAGAAGCCACATTGCTCCATATGAGCCATCATATCTCTTTTCAGTTCTGGCACAGAGTGAGTTTGATTTTGAATTGAAGGGTTTTTCCACGAAGTCAACTGTATTCATGATGTGTGTAGCGTCTGGTCTGTTCCTGCTTTCTAAAGAATGACCAGTGGATACATTCCAGGGCAAAAAGTCAGACGTTAACATGGTGTCTGTACAACACCTACACATGAGTGTGTGTGTTCAACGTGTGCCCATGCTGTGCTTGGAAGACCTGACTGTGTAACATTATGATTCAGTTTCTGATAACATAAGTAATGTTTGTTCACTGAGACAATTTTGTCATTTCCTGGAGCTCCGCTGGATGAGGTCAATGCCGTCGCACGAAAGCACTTAAGTTAAGGACAGTTCACCCAAAAATGAAAATTCTGTCTTCATTTACTCACTCCAAATCTGTGTATTTTTTGTTCTGATAAACACAGAGAAAGATACTTGGAAGAATGCTTGTAACCAAACAGTTTTTGGCCACCATTGACTGCCATAGTAGAACAAACTGCCTTATGAATTTCTTTGTTCTGTTGAACACAAAAGTCAAAAGAAGATATTTTAAAGAATGTAGGACAGCAAACAGTTTTGGGGCACTTTTGACAACCATTGTCATTTTTCCTATCGTACGAGTCATTGGTGGCCAAGAACTGTTTGGTTACAAGCATTCTTACAGATTTCTTTCTCTGTGTTCATCAGAACAAAGAAATGTATAATTTTAAACTCGAGGGTGAGTAAATGATGACAGAATTGTCATTTTGGGTGAACTGTCCCTTTAAGGGAACCGTTAAACCCTTGAAGTTGTTTTATTGAACATTCTAAATATAACAAACAAAAGTGGCCTGATACAATTGAGCAAATGTCAAAAACAGACACCAGACAAGCATTATAAAACAGTATAATATATACAGTATATATATATATAATATATACAGTATATATATATATATATATACAGCATACATATACATACATACATATACTTGCATACATACATGCACATTTTAATATTTTATTTAAGTCCGCTTAAAGGAAATCATTTACAGGGACAAAAATACTTATAGATACAGATAAATGCATATCCAATCAATCATGGACCAGTGTTATACAACAAATGTAAACAATGTTAAATATACAACTCAGTTGTTAGGGATATAAATAACAGCGTCTCCGCCATATACCGCGGCTGCCTATAATCGCAGACACAGCACAGTACTTTGCTAAGCACTTGGCCCTCTTTTTAGACATTCCAAGTTGTTGAAGTCCTCTTACACCAACCTATGTACATGTACCAAGCTGCCAAATATAGAAACAAGCAATCGACCCCGATAACCCATCTCTGCAATGATGCTCAGAAGAGGTTGGTATTTAATCATTTTAGTCATAAAGGCGTCAGAGTCAACTAGAGTCAAAAACATCTTGGTTACGGATGTAACCTCAGTTCCCTTTCTGTCGGTCTCTCGATGTTGTGTCGAGCCGACAGATGGGGTTCCTATGGAAAACGCCACAGCGCTGTGCCGCGTCACAATCTCCAGCGGAGCGACGCTGACTGGCCTGGGCGAGTCAGACGAGCGCTAGCACGAAATTGTAACCATCCAGTGGAGAGGTAGGGGGTTCCAGAGCTTTTGAAGAAAAGATGAACCAGTCCTGACATCTGACAGACGTCAGGATGCGCTTCTGCGTGATCCTCCTGAACGGCAGCTTGTGTAGGTGCTTGTTCAGGGCACGCAGATCTCGGATGGGGCGCAGCCCCCCGCCTTTCTTGGGACAATGAAGTACGGGCTGTAAAACCCGTTGAACATCTCGGCTGGTAGGACGGGCTCGATCGCTCCCTTCGCCAGAAGGGTGGCAACCTCGGCCCAAAGCACGAGCGCATCCCCACCTCTGACTGAGGTAGAGAGGATGCCCCGAAACTTGGGAGGGCGTCTGGCGAACTGGATCGCGTAGCCGAGACGGATCGTCCTCCCTAGCCAGCCTGACGGCCTGGGAAGCTGAGGGGACTAGGGGTTTGATCTGCTTCATCGCCCCCGCGGGGGGTGGTTCGATGGCCAGCAATACGGATCCCTTGCCGGGGGAGGGCCCCCGGGGAGGAGATCGGCTATGCTGTTTTTCCTGCCTGGCGATTGCGCAGCTCAACGCACTGTCTGACTGAGAGTGCTGAGGGCTGGTGTTTATACTCAACGTTGTGCTTGTTCTCCCAGCGATGGAGAGGCTGGTGTCGGGCCCGATGGTATTCTCAATCTCCCTGGGGTCTTCCCATGAGGGCCGCTTTCGCCATGGCTGCTGATGGGGCGATGGTCTCCTCTTCGATGTCTCTTCCGGGGGGGCCACCTGAGTGGGGGGCGCCAGAGCCGGAGGGCGTCGAAGAGGACCAGGGCTGCTGGGAAGCAGATGTTGCACGGGATTCGATGGCTGAGGGCAGCCGAGTCGCGGCGCGGGAGGATATGCTTGATATCCTCTGTCTGCTTCTTTACTGTCGAGAACTGCGGCTCGACAGTATCACCAAACAGCCCCCCCCTTGCGAGATGGGTGCGTCGAGAAAGCGGCCCTTCTCAGCGTTACTCATCTGTGCAAGGTTCGGCCAGAGGTGTCTCTCATGGACCACAAATGTGGAAATCGCCCGACTGGGCCGACTGCGCAAGCCCAGTCACCTTGGTCACCCATAGAGCGAGGTCGGTGGCGGCGCGGAGTTCCTGCATAAGCGCTGGGTCGGTCTTACCCTCGTGGAACTCTCTCAACGCCTTGGCCTGGCAGGAGCCATAGCGTGGAGAGAGGAGGCAGCTTGGTCCGCCGCAATGTGAGCTCTCGACACCAGGGATGCCGAGACCCCACATGCTTTGGACGGGAGTCTAGGTCGAGCCCCCCAGATGGCCGCCGCCTGCGGGCCACGAGTGCACCGCGGCAGCACACTCCACCTCAACGTATCCTCTAGAAAAAAACTCGAACACTTCTGGAACTGCCGAGACGCCCAGGGGAAAGTCGCTGCAGGAAGGGACCATCCGCTGCACCAGATTCCAGGTTCGGCGTAGAGATTCCAGCAGTAAATCGATTCCAGCAGTAAATCGGCTGGAGGAGACAGCGAAGAGGAGACCATCGCCCCATCAGCAGCCGCGGCAAGCGGCCCTCATGGGAAGACCTCAGGGGGATCGAGGCTACCATTGGGCCCGACCCCAGCCACATCGCTGGGAAATCGGATAGGGACGGATCCTGCCCGGTCTCTCCATCTGCTGGCCCCCTCCGGGGCGGCTAGCGCCCACTTACTCTCAAAAAGAGAGTTTCCTCTCTCTCTGGGTTATCACAGCCACTCCCACCCTCTGCACGACGGTGAACGGCAAACTTGACGTTGCGTCACGGCGAAGCGCAATGTCGAGTATAAACACCAGCCCTCAGCACTCTCAGTCAGACAGTGCGTTGAGCTGCGCAGTCGCCAGGCAGGAAAAGCAGCAGAGCCGATCTCCTCACCGGGGGACCTCCCCCGGCAAGGAATCCGTACTGCTAGCCATCGAACCACCCCCCGGGGGAAGATGAAAAAGATCGAACCTTTAGTCCCCCTGTTACATTTCTGGGAGCCTGGGCTTCCCAGACTGTCAGGCTGACTAGGGAAGACGAACCGTCTCAGCTACGCGATCCAGTTCGCCTCACGCCCGCCAAGTTGCAGGGCATCCGTTATACCTCAGTCAGAGGCTAGGATGCTCCCGTACTGCTGGCCGCGGGACAAGCGGAAGTACGCCTTCCCCCAAGTGAGCCTCATTGAACAGGTCCTGTGCAAGGCCAGGGAAGAGGAGCATCAAGTGGTACTAGTTACGCCCCTTTGGCCTAACCAGGACTTGGTTCTCGGAGCTAAGGCTCTGACAACAACTCCCCCTGGCAGCTCCCCCTGGCGAACTGCTTCCCCAGGGGAAGGGGCACGTTACGGCATCCCAGACAGAACCTGGTCTCCATGTCTGGACGGGACGAGGAGATCCTGAGTGACCTACCCCCGGTCTGGGAGTGTATGTAGCCGCTACGGCCGCTCATCACGACCCAGTTGCTAGGAAGCCTCTGGGACAGCACGACCTGGTCATTAGGTTCCTAAGGGGCGCGAGAGGGTGACCACCTTATCCGCGCTCCGTACCCTCTTGCGACCTAGGTGGCGGGCCTCAAGAGGCCCCGCCCCCTTCTAGCCTCTCGGAGTTGCTGCTTTTTCTCACTCTTGATAAAGACGGCTTTCCTGATGGCGCTCACCTCCAAGAGGGTAGGGGATCTGCAAGCACTCTCCGTGTCCAGAGATTGCCTAGAACTCGGGCACGGGATTCTCACGTTATCTTGAGACCCCGCCCCGGCTACGTGCTCAAAGTTCCCACCACTCTACCGAGAGACCAGGTGGTGAACCTGCAGGCACTCCCCACCGGGGAGGAAGACCCAACCTTTCCGTGTTGTGTCCAGTACGCGCACTGCGCCTCTACTTGGACCACACGCAGAGCCCAGAAGCTCTGAGCAGCTCTTTGTCTGTTTCGGAGGTCAGCAGAAGGGAGGGCTGTCTCCAAACAGAGGCTGGCGCACTGGATCGTGGATGCCCTCGTTATGGCATACCGATCTCATTTCGCCCCTACCCGTTGGGAGTGAGGCGCACTCCTCATGGGCACTGGCTCAGGGCGCCTCTCTAGCAGACATCTGCAGAGCTGCAGGTTGGGCTATGCCCAACAACTCCGTGAGGTTCAAATACCTACGCGCGGATCCGGTGTCAGCCCGCATCCTGGCAAGGTGTAGGACCGGCCGCCGGTAGGGCATACGCCTGCAAAAGCCCTTCCCCCTTCCTTTACGGGGATCAGCGGCTATTACGCCTCCCCTCTTTCCCCCACTGGGTAAAGAACAGGCATTTTATCCATCACTAGCACCTTCCTCGGGGCAGGCTGGGCAGAGCAGCCCTGCCCCCTTAGGCCAGGGAACAGTTGAGTTATCTCCCACATAGCTCTAACCGGACCTAGTGCTCCAGACGTGGTAACCCCCCCTCCGTGGGCTGTTCCGTCTGATGTATCCTCATGAATGGTTCCCACCTCGGCAACCCATGACCTCCCTAGGTGGACTCCCACCTTGCGGTTAACTCTTGCAGTCCGCACATTTTCCCATGAGTTCTCCCCTGATGGTGAGACCATGTGGTGTCTCCACTAATCCCTCCCTACGGTAGGTAGTGGTCTCTGCAGCATTTTAATAATGCTTACCCAGTGGCCCTTACGGTGCCGGGCGGCTTCTCGCCATTAGAGAACTAGGCCTCCGCCCGTGACGGCCGGTGGCAGGGGCTTCCCAACTTTGTGGTAAAGCTCTGGGTCCCCCTTCCTCTCCACTGGATGGTCATAATTTCGCGTTAGCGCCTACGTCTGACTCGCCCAGGCCAGTCAACTTCGCTCCGCTAGAGATTGTGATGCGGCTCAGTGCTGTGGCATCTTACATAGGTACCCCATTCTGTCGGTTCGACACAATGTCGAGAGACCGACAGAAAGGGAACGTCTTGGTTACAGATGTAACCTCGGTTCCCTGATGGAGGGAACGAGACGTTGTGTCCCTCATGCCACAACACTGGCCGCCCACCCCAGCAGTCGGGGGAGGATGCTTAAGGCTCCTCAGACCAAAGGTGAATGAATGAGCACGCCGGCTTCCCTCTTATACCCGGACATCCGGGGAGGAGTCCGGCATGCAAATTTCATTTGCCAATTTTCATTGGCCTTTTCTAAATACTCAGAAGATGATAGGTTCTCAAGACAAACCCCAATCTGTCGGTTCGACACAACGTCTCGTTCCCTCCATCAGGGAACCGAGGTTACATCCGTAACCAAGACGTTTTCAGCATAGATCAACACGACTTACATTCACTTAATGAGAGGCCTTTAGCTTCAGAAACCAGCTGGAGGTCCTGTCATTAAAAGCAGTGACAGCCAAACAAAACTTTGAACAAAACTCTCTCTATTGTTGAGAACAATAACTGTACAATGTAGCCACATGTAGTTTTGCATGCAATGCCAGTCTGAAATTCTATTATTTATCTGTTTTAAACTTATAAAAAACAATATATTTATATTGTCCACATTCACATTCCTACTAAATACCAGAAACTCAAAAATCAAATCAAGAATAAAACACAGCCAAATAAAAAAAAACACAAAAGAGGAAAAACCAAGAACCAGGCAAAACCAGGTTGGTATTCCAGAAAGCTGGTTATGTGACATACCAGGGTAAGTTTAAGGGTAGGTTAGCTGATAACCTCAACTTTCGGTTCCAAAAACAGAGGTATCTTTCAGGGTATGTGAGTAACCATAGCAACTTACTCTCTGAAGATTATTATGTTCCAGTGTTGGTTCATTTCAAGGAAATGTCACTAAGCTTCAAGGCACCTTACCCCTACTTGCTCCCCGGGCGCTGCAGTGATAGCTGCCCACTGCTCCGGGGGTATGTGTGTTCACCACTTGCTTAGCGTGTGTTCACTACTCTCTGGATGGGTTAAATGCAGAGGTCACATTTCGTTGCCTTGTACTTGTACATGTGCAATGACAATAAAGTTGAATCTAATCTAAAATGTTAAAAGTGAAGCATTTTAACTGCAGAACAATTTATTGAGCAATTGCATATCATTACTCTTGTCCACTTATTAGGCAATATTTGATGCATTTGGTCAAGTACAGTTGTGGCCTAATGGTTACAGAGCCAGACTTAAAACTCTAAGGTTGCACGTTCGATGCCCAGGCTGGCAGGTTTCCAAGGCTTTGTTAGGTGACCCCCAATGGGATCACGTATGGCATACTGTTCACATATTTAAATTCTTATTATAACTTTAATTCCAAGAACGCAGACTTGAGGTTTTTTCATACTGACTGTATTCCTTAAACATTTCTGATCCTCAGCCTCCTCTTACAGTTTAGTATTGAAAGGCCTTTCTCCAAATTACAATTAGCCTTTCAGGATAGGCCTTTTCCACCTCTTTTAACATTTGGAAAGCCATAGCCTTTTAGCTGACAAAGTCAAACCAAAAAATGAAAATGGATATATTTGACATACGTGTCTTTTGCATTCGCATTTATGATACGTACGTCTAAGCGGCCACCGCCTCCGTTCCGGCCCCATACATTAGCGGCCCACCGGGAAAACGCCCGGTACGCCAGATGGCCAGTCCGCCCCTGCGGGAAACTCACACATTAGATTCACGTCGAGGCCAATTTTAGAATAGGCACTAGTATCTTTATAAATCAACTGCAGATTCTTGGTTTCATGTTTAAAATCTTCGATACAAAAACACCACAGTGAAAAAGTGGCTTTAGATGTAGGCCAATAGCGTTAAAGCTGATGAGGAACAGGCAGTTTTCGCGACCAATTGAAAAGACCTTTCGGCACGCCTCCACCTTTAGGCACGCCCATTTCTCCGACCTGCAGATACCCCTGCCGTTATAGCTCAGTCTCTTGTGTTACCCAGGCAGTGCGTGACGCGTTTGTGTTTACATTCTAAAACTTTCCGTTATCAGCCCTGCGGTGGAAAATGAAACCATTTACATACCGGCTGGCATGGATCGGCAAGGAGTCGAACGATTAACCAACGAGAACGATTCGGCGCGATGGTGGAAAAGTGCTTGAAACCAAGAAGAACCGTTACTTGGCTAAACTTGTCTCTCCAATATTTTGAATTTAAACCGTGATACCAATCTCAACCGCTATGTACAGGACCCATTCAACAAATTGTTTATTTAATAAAATGAACATACAACAAAATTCAACAAATCGTTTAATTATTTAATACAATTATTATACTTTAAAATTATAGTAGAAATTAATATCAACATAAATTAAATTAAATATAGTTATATTATTAGACACTAGCCAAAACCGGAAGTAAACTGGGGGTAAGGCGTCCGATGAAACAGTCTATAAAAGCATGAATCATTTTGTGTGGGACTATATGTAAAACGAGGTATAAACATGTTTATAATATTTATATTTTATAATAATTTATTACAAAGTGCTCTGGAATACTTGATTCTGTTAAGACCATCCACTTAGGGGAGGTAACAACCGGTTGCCTGTACATCACCCCTTGCATAAATATAAAAGATTTGTAATTATTCTTCATTCCACTCATTTGTAATATTTATATTTTAATAATAGCTATTTTTCGCTGTAATACTGCCAAGTGACCCACAGTTTGAAAACCCCTGATGTAATGTCTTATTGCGTTCAAGGCATTGCCGGTTGCATAAACATAGACACTATCTCAAGACTTTGTCTAATATCTAGTCTGACTAGCTAAAGTCAGCGAAGAAAGACTGTTGCATATAATAAGCTGATGTTTGTCTTTAGTAAGACAGTCTAATTCGCAATCGCACGGCTTTCTGGGAAAAGTAAGTCACTTACTTCAGTAAAACACTTGAACAACTTCGATAAAATGGCCGACGAAGTTTTCTTATGCTGAAAACATTTGTATTTCAGAGGAATACAATGCAACAAAATCTATTTTAATGAACAAATTTAGCGATTTCAATTCAAATAGTAAAAAAACATAAGGCTTGTGCAACGATTACGGAGAAGGTTAATGGCGTAAATCCGTCTGTTTTACGGACCATGAAAGATGTCCAAAAAAGGTTTAAAATACATGGTACAGGAGGCAAAGAAGGAAATATTCAAGCGAAAAAAACCCTGCAACTGGAGGAGGACCGGCTCCTAAATTAAAAAAGTAGGGTTGTTCCGATACCGATACTAGTATCGGAAATTCCACCGATACCACATAAAATTCTGGTATCGGTATCGGCGAGTACTTGAATCCATGTACCGATCCGATACCAATTTCTTAAACAGGACCTAGTTATGCCCGCTAGCTTTGCTTAATGCTGCAAATGGCAAGGCTTCTTCGCTGCTCAGAATGCAAACACAGAAAGTTGTGCTGTGAAGAAGAAATGAAAATGTGCTAGGGACATGCACGAATATTCGATCCGCAATAATTATTAGAAAATTAAAAATGCTATTTGAATATTTTTATTTTTCATTTAAAAAAACTGCATCACCACAGGTTTAGAATTGTCTCGTCTTATTTAACGCTTCTTCACTTCATCTGTAATGACTTTATAATCTACAGAAAATATAAAAAATAATTTGCATGTGTCCTAAATCTTTCTACAGTCAGATCGCAAGCTAGTTTAAATATTTTAAGTTCACACATGGCGGCCTGATGGATCGCGTGTTATGCTCGGCTCACATCACCAAAAATGTTTTAAAAACTGGTGAGCCACAGAATTTGTTAACATTACATTACTTATATATAAGTTGGTATAAAAATACCAACGTAATATTAAATGATTCGATGAGTCATTTATTTATTACCATAACTTGTTCGGAGCGGTTGTTTGTTCGTTAGAAATATGTTGGGCTAACTAATGCTGATTTCAATAACTTTAAACATTAAAATGTACATTTCACTGCAACTAATGTTAATAAATTTGGCCTTAGCATAAGACTGGTACCTTTCTCCATACCTAAAGCCTGCATTTTCCTCCTAAGAACTTCAGGGTCGTCGCCTTCAAGTTGTAGCCTGTAAATAAATTTGCACGGGTGTTTGTTTTAAAACGCATTGAAATTCTTTAGTTAGGCTTAGTTGATTTTATTTATTGATGTAAATGCAATGCAAAGCTAAACAAGACAGACACTGACCATGAAACGACAAAGAAAACAATATCTGCAGTGGTGATCAGCAGAATTAGTCATTCTTCATCAAATGCCGGTCACGTAATAAACAACAAGCACTACAATGGCTCCGTCTTTGTTTTTAGGATCAATTAATAGTCGCCAGTCTGACACACTTGTTCTTCTCTTGCCACCCAGTAGCTAATTACTACTACAACTATAGAACTAACGCCCTCTGGAGGACTGGATAAACAGCAAGATATTAACAGCTCCACTACATAAAGCATCTCCCCTTACGTTACATTAAAATGATCTTTGTGGTCAAAACTGAAGACAAGCAACCTAACATTTTTTTGTACATTGATATTTTTAATTTTAGTAATATTTGACTGTGATATTTTGAGTGGACTCCATAGTACTAAACAGTGTACACCTAAATATTATGCACCATTTATTTTTATGTGAAATATTAATGAAAAATTAGATGAAGTATTAAAATGGTGCAGTATTTGTTAGCAATATTTAAAAACAGTATTTGACATCATTTTCAATAGGTTAATGCCATCTATTGGAAAGGACTCTCATATTAAATACTAAATTCGTGTTAAACACAAATAATGACACAACTGTTTCACAACTATAACTATAATAGTCTGTCTCATACAGAATACGATCTTTGTCTATAAGTATGTGTGCATGTATGTAAGTCAAGTCAAGTCAAGTCAGCTTTATTTGTCAATTCTTCACATGCACCAGACATACAAAGAATTGAGAGGACGTTTCTCATTCACCCGCGGTGAAACAGATAAAGTGCACAGGCACAACAGATATGACAGACAGACACAGCTTGCAGAGGAAATAGAGGCACCGTTGAGCTTTCTTCGCCAGTGATGCAGTGCTGGTGGTCCAGGAGAGGTCCTCGCTAATTGTTTGATTAGATGTGTCGGTTTTGCACTCTTGATATTCGTAGGTTTATCCGACTAATTTTATGACAAAAATGTGTTCATTTCACTTCTTGACATTAATAATGCTGTTCTTTTTTTAAAGATGATGGTTCGGACAATACCCAAGTGGCACCTGTGGGAAGCGGCTCAGACACAGACACAGACACAGACACAGAAAGACACTCCAAGCAAGATAACCATGAACGATATACTTGAAAAACAGTATAAAGCGTTAACACTGGCAGAAGCAAAACTACAATTAGAAATTGAAAAACTAGAATGGAAAAAAACTAAGCTCAAGGTGGAGCTACAGAAACTTGAACTTGACCATGAACTGTAGATCTCATTGACCATTGTCCACGAAGCTGAATCTACTTGTTATGTGCAGTAGTTAAATAAAAGCAGTGTTTACATACAGGATCTTTACTTTGATCTAAATGTTCAAAGTGTGTTTAGTAAAGCCTAAGGTAGTTTAAAAATATTGCATTTCACTAGTTTTTGCTGATCTACTGCATCACATCTTTGTAAAAAAATACATTACAATACATTACAATACGTGTGAGGTACGTTTCAAGATATTCATTCTTTCATTTTTTTCAGTCAAATTGAAAAAATGTTCTAAACAATCATTTGTCAAATATGATGCCCGGATCCATCTTCATCTCCTGCCTGAGGGATTTCCAGAGCTGGGTCCTCAAGCATTAGGTCACCCTCCATGTCTGGGGGTGCAAGATCACTATTAAAAGGAAAGTTATCTTTTACTTTTAGAATTTAACAAAATTATTAACACTAAGATCTACGTTTGGAAATCCAGCAATGTTGAAAAAATCCACCTTCACTTTATTCAAGGTAGAGACATCGGTTGGATAGAGAGGAAGTCTCTCTGACAGCGCAGAAACTCGAATGAATAATTCTTGATGCTGTGGACTTGTGTACCCCAATTAAGTCTGGAGCTGCATTTACAAAACAGCCTGTTGCACAGAAGAACGTAGTGCTAGACATACTTGTAGCAGTGGAGGGATGCTAACATTCCTTGAAGTTTCGGCCTAAGTCCTCTAAATCAGTTCTAATTCTTGTATTGCATCTCTTGGAAATCTTAGTTTCTCCAGCAATTCCTTTTCATGAAGTATTTCCAGAGGGTTTATCGGTCTTTCCAACCGCATCAAACTCTTTCTCTTCGATAATGCCGTTCTTATTCTTTTTGTTCTTGATACTGATAAATCATTAAACAGATTGAAATTAGCCATTACAAAATGTCACCTAGTCATTTAGTAGAGCTGTTGAATGTATGTTAGTTTCCTTGAGCAACAAAGATATACACAAAGAATTAGCCAGGGGGCACGTCTATATTTTTTGGGTCTTAAATTAGTTACCCATCTAAGATTTTATAGAACTGACTTAGTACACTATTGGTCTTAGCCTTGTCAGACTAAGTTAAAAAGTTTTTGACACGGTGTTCTGATAGTATATCATCGGGTCATAGTGTCAAAATGATTGACAGGTATGATTGATGGGGTCATTGACCTTTGCGGAGGGGGGAGGTGTGAATTACTTCCGGACCACCCAAGTTGCGAGGGACTGCCCACTTGGTTGCTTTGACCGTATCCGCCCCTTAGTGTGGTACCGCCCATCGTCGCGTTGAACTTTTGACCATGCCCTCACATCCCATTTTTCCGGGGCATGTTTTAGGGATGTTTAGTGTAGCTACATATCTTTAGCATGAATGAAAATATGTAATTTAAAGGAGATGATGAGATCATTATTAATACTGCAATCATTGAGTTATTTAAACAGCGTTTAAAAATAATAATGAATAAGACAACAACTACACAAACACTGTTTGAATAAACAAACAGGTTTAAATGAATAATCATGTGATTAAATAAATAAATAAAGCATCTATTAAATAAGTAAAGAAGTAATAGTAATTAACAATGTATTCAATATATGAGAGAGGAAGGCATGAGAGTGCCATGCAGAATTACCTGATGTTTTTCAGAGTTTTCACCCAGTCTATAACATTCCAGTGAGAGGTGTCCGCACCAAGGCTCGTAAATTTGTTTTGAAAGAGGAGGATTGTAACCGGGTGTATTTCAACTTGTTTTCGACCTGTAGGTGACAGCGTCGGACGTTTTAATCGGGTACGATTTGTTTTACGTCCATAGCGTGAAATTTGACCTTGTTATTTGAGAATCATACGTGCTACAGCTCGGTTCAAGACAGCGAAGCTTTGTTTAGGAATAACAACTGTTCCCCACCTGGCATCAGTAGATCACATGAAACAATGCGTGACGAATCGACCTGTGCGTTACAAGCATTCTATGGGTCAATCTCATCTTTAATCTCGCTATATCTCTCTAACTAATCAGAACAAACAACTCGTCACTAACATTCTGAACATATCCGGGTTTAAAACGAAATGCTAAAACATATACGCTTTATTCGTCATTATCTGTTTTGTTTAAACACACAACTTGAAGGGAATGCATGATCAATTGCAATTGAAGTACGAGACAGGACACCGCTTCAAATCAAGGTACAATATCCTTTCTTATATCATCATATTATCAATTATATATATATATAAATTAGAAAACATTCCGCCATGTACGGATGTTGGAACCCTGCGTAACATCCGCATGTGACGTAACACTATGCTACGCTATGGACTCTGGGTATTGAAGTCCGCTAGCCTATACGAGCCGTAAAAACCCTGCTGTGTTGAGAATTACTGTGTATTGAGGTAAAGTAAACATGTTTTGCTAACTGAAAATGTCTATACGCTATATATATATATATTTAAAACGAACGTTGAGCCACTAATCTATAAAATAAATAGCTCAATTCTTTATAGCCACATGCATGTTTCAATGAATCATGAATCAATTCAATAATTCAATCATCATCTTAAATCTTTTTATCCAAATCTTTTATCCGTATTGTATTATTTATTAATCAATTATTTTATTTAATTAATTATTTTAATTATTGTATTTTATTTATTTAAATTATTAATATTTTTGTATGTCGTAACAGGGCATATATTTTATTTAATATATTTTTTATACGTCGTGACACGCCATCTAACTACTATTTCCTCCGTCTAGATTTACAAGGGTCTATAGAGCGACCGGTATATATTGACCTGACACATGACGAGGAGGCTGGCTCCAGCAGCGCTCGATAGATCTTACCGCGTCTGAAGAGGAGGTTGGCTCCAGCAGAGCGGTTCTCGGACCCCTCATTATTAATCGGTAAGCTATGACTACCATTTAATATAGTTACGCCATTGTGCTTTGGTGTCGTTCATCTTTGTTTTTGTTATGTTTACTCTAACATAAAGGAGTTGTGATCTTACCGCGGGTGGTGACGCAGGCAGCGTAGTGCAGAGCCGTCATTATTCATCGTAAACTATGGCTAGCATTTAACATAGTTACGCCATTGCGGTTTGGTGTCGTTCATCTTTGTTTTTGCTATGTTTACTCTAACAGAAAGGAGTTGGGATCCGGTGACGATGCTAACTGGACAGATACACAGCTGAACGTTTGGGAGCGTTCGTCTTGGTCCAGCGAGGAGAGGAGAGGTCTCCGATAAGGCGTCAGCAGACACCGTTAGCCGAACAAGAAGACACGCGACGACGAACGATCATCATCGGCGAGGGGTAGACAGACACCGTTTGCTCTTCAAGATCAAAATACTGTCTCGCTAGATCAACTCAACGCTATACTTAAGGGAGTCTAATATTCCTTTACACGAGTCCATTGACAGACTGTGTGGTTCTGTCGGTGAGATACATACGATTCTTATGAGATTGTATGCTTTTATCGAAGGTGTTAATCATCGCGACGAAGCGCTGGAGAATTCTTTCAACCGTTTGCTCGAGTCATCAAACGAACAGATGAGAGAAAGGCGTCTAATGGTTGAACTCCTCTGTGCTATAAAAGCCGTACTATTTTCTAGATAGTCACTATTTTTATATTGACCAATGATCGCTATAAGTTTTTTACATTTATCTCTATATCTTATAATCGATTTTTACATTTACAATTTTATCTCTATATCTTATAATTTATATTTTACATTTACAATTTTATCTCTATATCTTACAATCAATATTTTTATATTACTATTTATATCTATATCTGTTTTATATTTTTATATCGTTTTATATTTGCATTTTATATCTATTCACCATTTATTTTTGTATTGGCTATGCAACGTGACATAATTCCTCTTTGTTAGTGACGAAACCATACGGGAGGGATGGCCGATGAAAAATGTTCAGAGGCCGGGGATAGCTGTCATCCAGATCAAACTCTCTCAGACCTGTTACAGGATGCGATCGGAATGCACACAGAGACCCATCATCATAACGCCGATAGACTACTACTACTGTTAAATACACACCCTGTACATGAGCAAACTTTTAATATCGCGCCGCCCCAACAGATTTCTAATTTGGAATATTTGGAAGCTGCGATACGTGAAAGTACAGATTTTAATCCATGCATCAGACTATGCGAAATATTAAATACGAGGGACACAAACACCGAACAAGCCGGCAGTGGGTTATCAGATACAATCGTCCCGACTACTGACTCGGCTCCCCCTAGAGGTAATGTCGATAACGAACGGCCCTCGACTTCCGATACACAGAGGACTAGCAGCGTCGACCTCGATGCTTTGATACGAGATGGCGGTACCATAAACGGTTATCGTGTTTTACCGAGACCTCGTTTCAATAGCGTGGAATTGAGAAGACCCATGAATCTGCGGGATATTGGCGCTACAGATTTGGCGACGTATCACGTTCGACTGCACGAGACCATGAACGAAATCGCGACGTTTGCCAGACAAATCGGCGGCGATGGTAGCGTAGTTAGTTTATCCCTGAGAGGGCCCAGTCTTAAATCTGACGTTACAGCGATATTATCACCCGGCAATGATTACGACGTTAATGTATTTACCGATCAAATCGAAAAAATTTTACAGAGCGATGATAGGTTATTGTGTGACGACGCGGTCGAGATAGGAGCTACCGTGGCTTCGAACAGACAAGGGGGAGGTCGCCATCGTCGTAAACTCACAGATTTGTCTCTCGACCAGGTGATCAAAAGAAAAAAGATGAGTTTATTTTGCCCTATCAATATTGCGAATAATTTGTGCTTTTCTATATGTCTCACCCATTTTCTCGACCCTGAATTACCTGAGAGCGATCTGGAAAGCCGCGCGGCAGTACTCCAAAATGATGCGGGGTTTACGATTCAAGACCAGATCGGTCTTCACGACATAGCAAAGTTTGAAAGGCGTCAAAATAGTCATTTTTTACACAACGAACGGCGGAGCGTTAGAAACGTATACAAAACAGAGGGAACCTCATTCGAAAACAGTATTCCTCTATTTACACGATGAACACTTTTATATGATTCTTAATCTAAAGGCGTTCGTCGGTACCGACTACGCGTGTACGTACTGTTATAATGAATACAACAACGTTAAACATCATCACTGTAGCCGTGTCTGTAACGTGTGTTTTGACGTCGACTGTCACAAACACCCTAAAAGAACTGTACACTGTACCAACTGTCTGAGATTTTGCAATTCCGACTACTGCTACAAAATGCACAAGAAGCCCAACCCCGGCGAAGAAAAGGCCCCGTGAGATAGAATAAAATATTGTCAACTGTGTAACAGACGTTATGAAATTTCAGGACAAGGCATTGGAGCACAACACAAATGTGCGCCCGTCCGATGCCTACATTGCGGCGAAGATCTCGTAGTTACGGGATCGCATCGGTGCTTTATTCAACCCCATGCGCCAAAGGATCCTAGCGAGAAGTATATTTTCTATGATTTTGAAACCCGTTACGAAAATGAGAAACACGTCGCTAACTTTGTATGTGCCATCACCTTTAAAGGAGAGCAATTTGTGGCAGAAGGTGCCTACTGCGTAGCGTCGCTAATCAACCATTTCAGACAACGCCGATACAAAGGGTACACCTTTATAGCCCATTACGCATCCAAATTTGATTCTTTTCTCATTCTGGAATATTTTTGCAAAGCGGGGCTCACGTTGGACATCATCATGCAGGGGTGCAAATTAATCTGCATGTACGACAGCGCGTATGCCCAACGTTATATCGACAGCTACTCGTTCATCCCGATGGCTTTGTCCAAGACCCCCGCTGCTCTAAACTTGACCGCTACGAAAAGCGTTACTTTCCCCATCATTTCAACAGAGCGGAAAATGAGAAATACGTAGGGTACTACCCCGATAAGACATTCTACGGATACGATAACATGACTGACAAAAACCAGGACAAGTTTGATGCGTGGTACGCCACCGTGTCGGGTAAAATCTTCGACTTCATGAAAGAGTTGCGCGATTATGGTGTGAACGATGTCGTCTTATTACGCGAAGCATGCATGAAATACCGTCAGTCGTTCATGGAGTGCACAGAGCTTGACCCGTTCAGCTTTACGACGCTAGCTAGTTGCTGTATGGGAGTCTTTAAAGCTCATTATCTCGAAAGAGATACGCTAGCTCTGACGCATAACAATGCGTACGTTCAAAAGAACAAGACCTACTCCAACGTTTCGATCGAATGGCTCGAGTATCTCAAAAAGACCCGAAACGCTGACTTCACCACGCCATGAACTACGGCGAAGTATCCATAGGCAATTACTTTTTAGACGGATACTACGAACAAGACGGTGTTAGACACGCACTAGAATTCTGTGTGTATTTTTCACGGCTGTTTAAAGTGTTTTGCAGGGCACCAGACCCATCCGTTGTCATACGTCCCGTACGGGGTGCTCAACAGACAGTTTGACGAAAATGTTGACATTCTCCAGAACGCGTACGGGTTAAAAACCGAAGTGATGTGGGAGTGCGAATGGCGTGAAATGAAACAGACCGTTCCCTCCGTGATAGAATTTATGAGAGCTTATTCACCCCCCGAGAGGCTGAAACCTAGGGACGCCCTCTTTGGCGGACGAACGAACGCCTATAAACTCTACCACAAAACCGCTGAAGGAGAAAAAATAAGCTATTTGGATTTTACAAGCTTGTACCCCTTCTGTCAGGCTAGGAAATCCTATCCGATCGGTCACCCTGAAATCCTTTTCAAGGATTTCGAGCCGATTGATCACTATTAGTCTTGTTAAGTGTACTGTGTACCCATCGCGCAATTTACTGCATCCTGTATTACCTTATCGCAGCAATAAAAAACTTCATTTTCCATTGTGTCGCACATGCACGCACACGCAAAACCAAATGACGAGCTGTAATCATACCGATGAGGAGAGAGCTCTCTCAGGTTGCTGGGTCAGTATTGAACTTTTAAA
Source organism: Triplophysa rosa (assembly GCF_024868665.1). Taxonomy (NCBI): domain Eukaryota; kingdom Metazoa; phylum Chordata; class Actinopteri; order Cypriniformes; family Nemacheilidae; genus Triplophysa; species Triplophysa rosa. The sequence goes on from NC_079908.1 coordinate 4,143,602, forward strand.
AGCCATCGAGAAGGGCTATGTAGTATGTAGAATCGACGAGGTATGGCATTTCCCGCAACAATCGGAAACGTTGTTTTGCGATTACGTGAAAACGTTCTTGCGGCTGAAACAGCAAGTGTCCGGCTACCCGTCGAACGTCGTCACGGACGCGGACAAAGCGAATTATATTCGTAATTATTATGAAAAAGAGGGGATTCGTCTCGACCCTGAAAAGATCAGTCACAACCCTGCTCAGAGGTCAATCAATAAACTGCTGTTGAACTCGCTTTTGGGACGCTTCTCCATACGTGAGAACCTTCCCAAAACGAGTCTCGCGGAAAAACCTGAAGAGTTTACCAGATTAGTTTTCGGCGGAATCGACACCCTGAAATATTTCACGTTCGTGTCGGACGACGTAGCTCTCGTGCAGTATCAAAGTCCCGAAGGCGATGTTTGCGAACCTAACAACATTAACGTGTTTGTAGGAGCATTTACAACAGCGCACGCTCGGCTCGAGTTGTACGAGCTTATGGAAAAACCCGGCGCGGAAAAAAAATTGGCCTATCAACCAAGAAACGCATTATCAACCAAAAGGGCGGATTTCTTTTACCGCTCCTGAGCGTGGCTGTCCCCTTTATTTCCAGCCTAATAGCTTCTAAACAGGGCTGAGAATGGAGCACGCAGAGAAAATGTATTTGGTGCCTCGTCACCAGTTGGACAGGTTGAAATCTGAAAACGCTCGCGAGGACATTCAACAAGTCGTCGAAAACGATCTGGACACCTCCATAAGGAATATTTTACCGAGGCCTAATATGGATCAGTATGAGAAAGCTAAACTCTACTCGAATATCCTGACAAAGTATTTGGCGATTGTTAAGCAAGGGGATCGAGAGGGCAACGTTTTAACGCTGTCTTTACCACAACCCTCTGCCGCTGATCATAAAGACGGGTCGATCGGTAGCGATGACAACGTCGAACCTCGGACGGACGCGGTGGTCGCCGAAGTGTTGAAAAACATGCCATCGAGAAGCATGAAAAACAGTGGCTACATATTAGAAAAAATGTCTAAAGATAAAGGATCATCTATGTGGAGCTCGACTGGGGAGTTTGTGTTTAGGGGGAGCGTCATACCAGGGTCGCACATGCTGGATTTGATAAAAAATGTTACCAACCCGCAAAAGGTTAGGGATGACAGAAGACCGGTAGGATGGACAGAGTTTCTTCAGACCTTCGTCGAATTAAACATACCGTTTTCTACAGTTCCGAATCATCACGTTAGACGCACTATTAATTCAATAAGAGGCACGCCTTTGCGACCCACCGCTGCAGTAACTCGTTCTAAAAAAGCCAGGAAGCAATCACGCGCGTCAGCACCTCGATATGCCTTTTCTGAATCATCATTTCATTCCCCTTCTATGGATAGAAGCACGTGGCAAGAATTTTGACGATAATAGTGTACCCGATGGACAATCTCGATAATAAAAAACAAGTAAAAACCATATGTCTTTAAGAGTTTTTATTTAGTCGTACAATGTATGTTTATTACTTGAATATGCATGCAAAAGAATTACAGGTCTGCACACACTGAATGCACCGAGACGATTTTTCATGAGGTCCGTTCATCCATAATTTTTTCACAAAGAGCGATGCCATTTTATCATTTTTAATATAATCATCGCTATACAGTGCCATCACATCGTTATAGTCGAGACCCTTGGCTAGTTCATAGAGAAAGAACACGCAGTGCTGTCCGCAAACGTCCGACGCAAAATCCTAAACTCGTCTGGTTGAATACCGCGTATCCGAGCTGTTGGTTACTAGAAAGTTTTTGATGGTGCGGGGAAAACGTTCATCTTCGGGCGTTCAAAACTGTCGAAAAAACACGCGGATCCCTCTCGACCTAAATAAACGGCTAACCAGTGCTCGCCCGGTAGCTCCAAAGCGTGAGTGTTGATTATTGCCATCGCCGGTAAGGTCCTTATCGGTCTTTCGGGTAGTTGATCGCATGTGAGAACGCAGAGAAAATGAGCGTTACGCGAAATTTTGTCCATGATTGTCGTGAGCTGTAAAGTGTTCATTTTATAGATCAATAATGATCGACCAGGATCTGTCTGCGATTTGAAACTTGAATGATCGAATCTAACACCTCGTAAACGTTTAGCGTAATGGTTTTTTCTAGCACCTTTTTGAACCGCACTTCTAGCCTTATGTTCCCGGACTTGACGAGCGACAGGTGCTGTCCGCACTCTTCGTCGGGTGTTAGGTTAAATGCGAAAAGGCTGTAGCCATTCAGAAACTCACCTCTATCGAATGCGAGCCCGTGGTTTTTCAGATGTCTCCCTGTAGACATCACCAGCTGGTAATATTCGCGCGCCGTGGCTCCTGAATCGAAATCCGGTTGTAGCGGCTTGGCGGGCACTTGTTGACCGTCGACGTAGATGGCCAGGAACTCCACGTCGTAATGATTGAAAGTGAATGGGTTTTTATCGTAAGCTCCGCTAAAGGCATCATTATCGACCATCCCCAGAATGATTGATTTCGGCAGCGTTCCTAAAAACAAGTTTTCTTGATTCGAAACGCGGGATGTAGGTATAGACAGGGTTTTGAGGCAAACTCTGTCTATAGGGTACTTTGCAGTAGCGGCGAGCAGAGCCTGGGCATGCCCCAGTCTCATAGATGGCGACACGCTGATTTTCTTGACAAATAGGGATGCCGAGACGATTTTTACTTTGTAGGCCACATCGTCGCTTCTCATCAGACAGAATTCGTTTTTGGCTCTGATCAAACGTATTTTAACGTCGACACCGTTTAACAGTCATTTTTCTTGAAAGAAAATGTCGCTGTGAATAGGCGCTAGTAGCTCGACCACCTTGCCACCCTTCGTGTAGATCGCCCTTTTCGTCAGACCCACGTTTTCGGCTAACGAGTCATCGTCGTCCATGTTTCCGGCCGTGTCCTTGTGAAACAGGCCTGATGTGAAAATTGTTTCCAATGCATCTTTACTGTAGTTCATAAGACACTCGATCATGCAGCGATAAGGATAAGTGCGATATCAAATGGTCTCCAACACTCACGTTGACTTGTGAAAATATGGTGGCTCCGGGATAGTTTATCAGACCTACCGACGCGGGGTCAGGTATGTCGCCTCCGTTAGGTTTTGTTATTTTAAGTCTGAGAAAAAGTAACGTATTATTTAAGTCCAAGTAATCTTCTCCGGTCCCTGCGATAAAAAATCAATGGCGGAGAGTTCTGATGTCAAGGATTGGCAGAAGAACCCAAGCGCAGGCACGGCAGTGAAGGGGTTAACAGACATAGATTTATTAATATACGACAAAACGAAACAAAACACCCTACAATGGGGAAAACAGAACTAAGAAATATAATAAAACAAACGACTTCCCACGTAGGGGGCAAAATGAAAACAAGAACAAATAACTCAAACTAAGGTACACGACCAAACGTCTTAAATAAACAAGGCAGAAATTATCACTAAAACGCACAAAACACGACTACCAGGCAGACAGGACACAGGAACCACGAGCGGGCAAGACAGAGACCGAGTCCGAATCACAAACAGTACACATACGTAATACACGAGCACAGGACAAAGAAACATGAGGGTATAATATAGGGAAACAAATGAGGGATAACGACACTGGGCAGGTGTGGTAATTAAACACTCTAGGGAAGATAACGAGGAAACGAGATGGCGGAAACAGAGACGAGACACTGGAGAGAACGTATATTATTGTCAAAAGGACAATAATATGTTTCTCTCCACACATAACCAAAGGCTTTGTCATGACTCTGCTACAGGACCAAGAAAAACATGACTAAATGAAGCAGAGCCGTGACACTGATATAGCGGATAAAGGCGGTACTTCTAAATAGGTGTTTTTCTCTAGAACCGTCTGCGTCGGTGGAACTGAAAATAAATCCAGCTCAGACTTGATACATTCCCCGGACATGCTGTGCAGTAATGCCATGTTAGAATATGGTCTTTACGGATCTCTTAGCCGACTTGCTTCGCTTAACAGGTTTCTTACGCTTTCTTCGCGCTACTGAGCGTTTCTTCAGGCCGCTATTTGTTTTCTTTATCGAATAACCACGCCTCCTTACCCCCGGCGGTTTAGTCATGCGTTTACGAGCCATGACCATCAGACCCGATCCATCTTGAGTCTTATGAGCTCTCGACAGGGCGGTCGTGACGACATCTGACACGATGTTTTTAGCAGCCGTTTTTAGGTGCGGCTTAGCGATGCTGAATCCTTTTTTTAACAGGGGTACGGCCATTCTGAACAGACCTCTGAAAAGACCTCCTAGGCCTGCACCGTACATAACCCCTCCTCCTGCATATCCTGGCAATCCTCCGCCTGCCTGATTACGGTAATAGTCGACATAATCGTTCGTATTCATAGCGTGGTGGTTATAATAATTCATTTTTCAAATGTCAACGCAGAAAATTCAAGGGATCGGTCGTCGTTCAATTCTATGTCGACGTCTGTGAAGACCGGAGCGTAATGAGGATGTCGGTAACCAACACGTACTTATGTTAGTTCATTTTCAGAGAACGGATTGTTTCGACGGCTTAAAGTGTAATTTTACAATGACCTTTCCGTGCGTAAATGGTACTTCGAGGTTTTGATCGTCCTTCAGTAGCACATCGATGTCCGTGATGACAGACTTGTTGACTGCCACGTAATGAGGCTTCTCATAACGAACCGTAATCGATTCCTTATCTTTACCCGAAACATGAACACATCTCAAAAGGGGCACATACGAATCGCCCACCGTTTGGTATTCGATAATGTCGGTGTACACATAGATCGTATAGAATCCTGCGTGGATATCGGCCTGATGAGGGGCGTACGTGACAACATCTCTTTCAAAATCAGCTTTTTCATCGTAGTTGATTAGCCCCAAAGCATCGTCAGGTCGCACACCTAAGATATTGGCTAGCTTGCCGTAGAACGATATTGAAATGTTAGGCTTCGCTCTCAGAAAGACTTTGTTTGTCAAGCGGTCGTGGCCCAAGATCACCGACGGGGCTAGTACTTCGTTTATCACTTGAATCACAGCCTGAACATTAGCGTAGTACCCGGGGTTTATACTGAGCGCCTTTGAAACAAATAAGCTGNCCGTACGTGTCCGAATGTTTTCTAATATGATATAAGCAAAAAGATGTTGTACCTTGATTTGAAGCGGCGTCCTGTGATGTATTCACTATCGAAAACATAGCATAGTTTACATAAATTTGTAATGCGATTATTTTATAGAAATGTGACTCAGCATTGGTTTTAAAAAAAAGATCATAATATAAACATATATATATATTTTTTTTTTTGCTCGACAAACACGTGTAAAAAGATTTAACTTACGTAGTTGTTCAATGTTGACAAATTCGTCTTGATCGTAATTGTTTGAACCTGCGAGACAAGTCCTATTAAAAAAAAATACCACGCAAAGCATTTACGATTCATACGCAGATGTAACAAGCATAATGTATTTTAGCAAATTACTTTGCTATAATACGATGCCTGAAACGGCTGGTTGATCGCGTACGTAGACAAATCAAATACTATTTTAAAGCACATATTTTAATCAAAAGAATAAGGGTGTTTTAGATCCACATAAATAAAAACTACCGCATTCTAACCGTCCATTGAATTGTACGTCTTCACTCTGCGTCAATAAATTAGAATCAAAATTGGAATCACTGTTATAATCATTATATTCTATTAAAAAATAATAATAATACAAATAAAAACACTTTTAGGGTGTCGACAGCATCTTGGCAAGACTACGGCTATTTAAAAAGAATGGCATGCTCATTTGACAGCTCACAAGTCACGTATCCATAATTTAAATAGTCAGTATTCAATGATTCATTCATTCATTCATTCATTCATTCATTCATTCATTCAATAATTCATTCAACAGCACTGACGATAAAAAGTCACTTACCGTTATAATCCATCTTGAAGAAAAAAATGTCGGTTGATTTGGATCGATCGTGAGCTGTCTGTCTCTAAAAGCTTTTTGGAAATGAGCCAGAAAACCTTGAGGAGCTGGTTATATAGGTTTTACTAAATGCCTGAAGTCATGACATTGCGCTTCCAAAAGATGGAGCCTTTGTGCTATGGAAAAGGCATCTTGTATACAAACAGAGGGGCTATTGATCATGCATTCTTCAAGTGCGTTTAAACAAACAGATAACGAGATAAAGCGGATATGTTTTAGCATTTCGTTTTAAACCCGGATATGTTCAGAATGTTAGTGGAAAGTTGTTTTCTGATTAGTTGAGAGATATAGCGAGATTAAATAGTTTGTCCCATAGAATGCTTGTACACACAGGTCATTGGTCACGCATTGTTTCCGATGGGCGAAAGCGCAGCTGCCTATGCCTATACAAGCATCCTGTGTCAGACTAATACGCTTCGCTCGTAACCGAGCTAGCTAACCGTGTCTAAATCCGGCCAATTTTTCACGCTAGGAGTAAAACAAATCTACCCGATTAAAAGTCCGACGCTGTCACCCTGCCAGGTGAAAACAGTGAATACGCACCGCTTAAATCGTCACACATTTACGAGTCGGCGGTTTGCAACGCTGGAATGTCTGAAACAGGCCTTTCAGTATAACGGCAGGAATGTGATCTTTCAACCAACGTAAGTTTTACCACAGTTTTATCACAGCCTAAATACAGTATATATATATATATAGAGAGAGAGAGAGAGAGAGAGAGAGTGCTTCATTTAATTACTTATTCACTCCTTGCTTTGTTTATTTGTTTATTTACTTATTCATTACTTCTTTAATCACTTATATAACCAATTCTTTCTTTAATCACTTATTCATGCCTTTATTTATTCACGCATAAGATACGTGTCAACATCATAAAAACATGTCCAAACATGATCTCCGGAGAAGAGAGAAAAATGCTCGGTAACAGTACGGGCAAAAGTTCAAGAGTTCAACTCCAGACGTGGGCAATCCCTCACCACGTGGACAGATACTGTCAAAGGCCAAAAGTTCAACGCAAAGGGGGGCAGTCCCAAACAATGGGGCGGTTATGGTCAAAGGGCAACGCAAAGGGGAGGGGCCCTCACAACGTGGGTGGTCCGGAAGTAATTCAACACCCCTCCCCCCCGAAAAGGTCAATGACCCCATCAATCATACCTGTCAATCATTTTGACACTATGACCCGCATATATACTACTCATATTAAATACAAAAATTGTCTGATTGTAAGTGATATGTCTGACTCATCTATCCATTCCTGTTTTGTTATTGTTTTAATCAAATAAGGCTGACAAAATGCTTTATTTTGAAGGTATTCTCTATACTGCATTAAAAAATATATATATATAGAGATTAAAATCATTAATTTCAATGGAATAAAATGTAGTAATGTTTACATAAATCTACATAAAAGCATATAGTATTAGTTATTGTCATTGACGTGCACTTATTTGTCTTAACAGTTTCGTCACACAAGGAGTTCAGTCAGAAGAGCGTCTCAGATGTGTGGCAGACTCCAGCACCTTCTCCATCTTAGTGAGTCGAGCAATTCTCTTGATTTATACACAGCTTGAATGTCTGTAGAAACAGTCACTTAAAATATCTGTCATCATTCTACAATAAGCTCTTCTGCAACGTCCGGACCGAGCCCACAAGACCAGATGCTGGAGTTTCCGAGTTTAGACATTTACAGGAAGTCATCTGCTGTAGCGTCTGAACCACAGATAAAGAAAAGGAATAACAAAATTCGTAAGTTATAACATTTGTTTTTATAGACTTCTCAATCATTGGACGAACAGGTGTGTCATTTATCTACTCTGATTTGTTCTCAACAGCTTTTGCACAAAAGCAGGAGCTGGTTGAACAGGAGGCGTCTATAGAGCCCCCTGTCCCAGCGGACCCCGCACCTTCATCTCAGTGAGTTGTGAAAATTCTCTAGATTGATACAGCAGTCTTAAATTCTTGAATGTCTGTAAAAACACTATTAAAAATACTTGGATTTCTATTGTAAATTTAGGGGTCCACAAAACGGGAACATGGACATGACTCAAGATCCGGCTTCAGCTGACGTGTCGAGTTCAAGTTATTACACTCCTGTGTAAGTTATTATATTCTTTTCCAGTCGGCCCTACACTGTCAGTGCTCTTTGTTTTGTTGTTATGAAAACTCTAGTTTTTGATATCAGTCATTGGATGAACAGGTGTATCATTTACCTGCTCTGATTTGTTCTCAACAGGTTTTCCACAGAAGGAGACAAGGAGCACAAATCTGTGTATACTGGAGAAGGGGACAGCATCTCTCCACCAAGCCCCGTGTCCCACGTAAACCAGCTCCTGTACCTGAGTGAGTTGAACAAATTCTGTCAATGTAGAAGTGCTTGAATGTTTACACAAATGGTACTTACAGTATTCATCTTTGTATTTTTAGACGTCAAGGTCCTGCCACAAGACCCTCTGGAATTAATAGAGGGAATCTATGGAGCAGACCGAGAAACACTTCTGAAAAGAGTACAGTTTCAAAGCCTTTTATTTTTCAATACTGCTTTGAAAACCTTCATTTTGGATGAACAGGTGTGTCATTATTCTACTCTGATTGATTCTCAACAGGTTTTGCACGAAACCAGGAGATGGGTGGACAAAAAATATCCATCAAGCCCTGTGTGACTCCGACACAAGCTCCTGTACCTGAGTGAGTTGACAATTCTGTCAATTTATAAGTGCTCGAATATTTGTAGAAGTGGTACTTACAGTGCTTTTCTTTGTATTTTTAGACATCAAGCTCCGGCAACAAGCTCCTCCACAGTGAATGGAGTGAACCCTCGAGACGGGCCAAAGAACACTCATGCAGAGAGTAAAGCATCAATTCTCTTTATTTTACAAAACTGTTTTGAAAACCCTAATTCTGGATAAACAGGTGTGTCATTGACCTGCTCTTATTTTCTCTCAACAGCTTCATCACACAAGGAAGAGGTCACCCAGAAGACCGTCACAAATGTGTGGCAGACTCCAGCACCTTCTCCATCTGAATGAGTCGAGCAATTCTCTTGATTTATACACAGCTTGAATGTCTGTAGAAACAGTCACTTTAAATATATGTGTCATAATTCTACCATAAGGTCCTCCGCACAAGATGAGATGATGCTGGAGTTTCCCATCTTAGACGTGTACAGGACGTCATCTCCTGTAGCGTCTGACCCAAAGAAGAACAGAGTCTGTAAGTTATTACATTCTTTTCCAACACTATCAATGCTCTTTTATTTTTCCAAACTCTTGAGAATCTTACTTCTGGTAGCATGTTTCTCAGTGTGTTTGTGAAATTTAGAATGTTTTATATGCAAAGTTGTATAAATCTACATTTTATAGATTTGTCAATCATTGGTTGAACAGTTTTGTGTAATTTATCTATGCTGATTTGTTCTCAACAGCTTTTGCAGAACAACAGGAGCTGGTTGAACAGGAGGCGTCTATAGAGACCCCTGTCCCAGTGGATCCCGCACCTTCATCTGAGTGAGTTGTGAAAATGCTCTTGATTTATACAGCAATAAACTTACTAATAAAAATAAATAAACTTACTAATAAGGTAAATTATAGATTTAAGATTATCATTAATAATCTAATAGCATTTGAAATTTTGTAGTGAAGACGTGTCAAGTCACCGCGTCCTTCTTTATCCAGCTCTATCATCTCAGCTCTTGTCAGGTCGCCACGTCCCATTCTCCGCTCTACCATCAGGTCTGGCCATGAATTGCATCCTGCTCGCTGTGGTAACCTTGAAACAATGAGACAAGACTGGCTGAGAGTAGAGTACTGTTCTGCACTCTTTGATGGAACAAGTACATCAGTTGTGTTTTTGGTTCCGGTTGATCTAACTAATGCAGCCTAAACCCTCAGAAGATTTATATTATGGAAGTGTAGTGTATGCAAGATTAAAAAGATGCATCTTTAGTCTAGATTTAAATTGACAGAGTGTGTCTGCCTCCCGGACAGTGCAGGGAAGACATTTCCAAAATTTAGGCGCTAGATAGGAAAAGGATCTACCACCTGCGCGTCGAGCGAAAAGAAAAACTGAAACAGTGTGAAAGATAAATAAATAAATAAAGGCAGAGACTATTTGCACCAGGTCCGCCCACCAATATGTGATTGGAATAGAGAATATGTAAGAATGACTTCATTTTGAACAGTGACTGCAGTGGCGTAAGGTGTAAAGTCTGTATAGTGTGACACGGGAGGCCGGGGTTCTAATCAAACTCTCGCATTTGTTTTCAATAAAAATTGTGTTCATAAAGTTTAGGGTAAAGTAACGTTATTTGCCACTATTTATAAGTATCAATAGCATCTAACTACAAACCCGATTCCAAAAAAGTTGGGACACTGTACAAATTGTGAATAAAAACAGAATGCAATGATGTGGAAGTTTCAAATTTCAATATTTTATTCAGAATACAACATAGATGACATATCAAATGTTTAAACTGAGAGAATGTATCATTTTAAGGGAAAAATAAGTTGATTTTAAATTTCATGGCATCAACACATCTCAAAAAAGTTGGGACAAGGCCATGTTTACCACTGTGTGGCATCCCCTCTTCTTTTTATAACAGTCTGCAAACGTCTGGGGACTGAGGAGACAAGTTGCTCAAGTTTAGGAATAGGAATGTTGTCCCATTCTTGTCTAATACAGGCTTCTAGTTGCTCGACTGTCTTAGGTCTTCTTTGTCGCATCTTCCTCTTTATGATGCGCCAAATGTTTTCTATGGGTGAAAGATCTGGACTGCAGGCTGGCCATTTCAGTACCCGGATCCTTCTTCTACGCAGCCATGATGTTGTAATTGATGCAGTATGTGGTCTGGCTTGTCATGTTGGAAAATGCAAGGTCTTCCCTGAAAGAGACGACGTCTGGATGGGAGCATATGTTGTTCTAGAACTTGGATATACCTTTCAGCATTGATGGTGCCTTTCCAGATGTGTAAGCTGCCCATGCCACACGCACTCATGCAACCCCATACCATCAGAGATGCAGGCTTCTGAACGGAGCGCTGATAACAACTTGGGTTGTCCTTGTCCTCTTTAGTCCGGATGACATGGCGTCCCAGTTTTCCAAAAAGAACTTCAAATTTTGATTCGTCTGACCACAGAACAGTTTTCCACTTTGCCACAGTCCATTTTAAATGAGCCTTGGCCCAGAGAAAACGCCTGCGCTTCTGGATCATGTTTAGATATGGCTTCTTTTTTGACCTATAGAGTTTTAGCCGGCAACGGCGAATGGCACGGTGGATTGTGTTCACCGACAATGTTTTCTGGAAGTATTCCTGAGCCCATGTTGTGATTTCCATTACAGTAGCATTCCTGTATGTGATGCAGTGCCGTCTAAGGGCCGAAGATCACGGGCATCCAGTATGGTTTTCCGGCCTTGACCCTTACGCACAGAGATTGTTCCAGATCTCTGAATCTTTGGATGATATTATGCACTGTAGATGATGATAACTTCAAACTCTTTGCAATTTTTCTCTGAGAAACTCCTTTCTGATATTGCTCCACTATTTTTCGCCGCAGCATTGGGGGAATTGGTGATCCTCTGCCCATCTTGACTTCTGAGAGACACTGCCACTCTGAGAGGCTCTTTTTATACCCAATCATGTTGCCAATTGACCTAATAAGTTGCAAATTGGTCCTCCAGCTGTTCCTTATATGTACATTTAACTTTTCCGGCCTCTTATTGCTACCTGTCCCAACTTTTTTGGAATGTGTAGCTCTCATGAAATCCAAAATGAGCCAATATTTGGCATGACATTTCAAAATGTCTCACTTTCAACATTTGATATGTTATCTATATTCTATTGTGAATAAAATATAAGTTTATGAGATTCGTAAATTATTGTATTCCTTTTTTATTCACAATTTGTACAGTGTCCCAACTTTTTTGGAATCGGGTTTGTACTATTTCTACTTAATTCAAAGAAAATACAGCTATTTTCGGTTAGAGTAAAAAGCATTGCTGCCTTGGGCGGGCTATTTGTAACATTACTCTGTGTAAATAGACACTCCGTAAATGAAATGTTTTATCAAAAATAAATATAATACATTTTATTAATGCGTCTATTCACTAATATCCATTGAAAACATTAATAACGTCACTGTTTTTGCTTTAATAACGTTACTGTTACAATGACAACGCAAGTGTCTTATGATGTCACGGCATTAGTGAAGGTCAAGTGTCATGAGCGGTCTTATCCAAATGGCGCAAAAATGAATTTCAGACTTTTTTACCTCATGCAGGACTTCAGCAGCGTCAACCCAGAAAGAAATGCCACTTTCGGAGTTTTGCATGCAGGCCAGCAGAAATGTAAGACAGTTATTTCTTGATTTGAGATTGTGGCTAATAGGTCTACAGGCAGAATATGTAACGTTACGGGTTGATTTCTGTTCTGTTGCCATGCAGCATACAGTTGTTTAATCGCGTGACCGGTTTGCCCATGGTTTTTGTTTGGGTGCTTAAGCTGCCGCCGCGCAGCTAGTTTTTGTACAACAGATTGTGCTTCGGCTATAGGCATACATATAACATACATGCGTTTATGTTTGTTTTTATGCTGCATCCTATAATCACACTGGGATCTTCTTTATTCTCGGCAGCAACAAATTTTTGCCTCCGTTATTTATTAACATTAAACTTAAGCGGCTCGCCCATGGCACAGTCATAACACAGTCATAAAAAGAAATCACAGCACCCCCTGCTCAAAATACGTTCCCGCGGCTATGCTTGATTTTGAAATTCTAGGTATTGCCAACTGACAGGACGCCTGAGAGCGTAATGCACGTGAAGGACTGTAATACAAGAGGAGTTCACTCAAGTACTGAGGAGCTAAACCATGTAGGGCTTTATAGGTAATAAGCAAGATTTTAAAGTTAAAGCAATGCTTTATAGGTAACCAGTGCAAGGTTGACAGAACCGGGCTATTATGTTCATACTTTTTTGTACATGTAAGAACTCAAGCTGCCGCATTTTGGACCAGTTGGAGTTTTTGTAATAAGCCTGCAGGGGAACCACCATTACAGTAATCTAGTCTTGATGTCATGAATGCATGAATTAAGTTCTCTGCATCTAACAGTGACAGCATATGACATAGTTTAGATATAATCTTAAGATGTAAAAATGCAATTTTACAGGTGTTGGCGATGTGGCTCTCAAATGACAGATAACTATCGAATAGAACGCCAAGATTCTTTGCTGACGACGAGGGTTTTATGGAACATCCGTCAATAGTTAAGCAGTATTCTTGGTTGTTACATATGGCGGTTTTCGGTCCAATAAGTAACACTTCTGTTTTGTCCGAGTTCAGTAATATAAAGTTGTTACTCATCCAGTTTTTTATATCGACTATAAATTCCATCATTCGATGGAACTGCTGTGTTTCATGAGGCTTCGAGGAAATATAAAGTTGAGTATCATCAGCATAACAGTGAAAGCTAAATCCGTGTCCCTTTATTATATCTCCTAGAGGTAGCATGTATAATGCGAAGAGCAGAGGCCCTAAGACAGCCCTGTGGTACACCGTACTAGACTTGCGATTTGCGTGACACCTCATTGATTATTGCTACAAATTGAAAACGATCGGATAAATAAGATTTAAACCATTTCAAAGCTATTCCCTTAATGCCGACGTAATTTTCGAGTCTATGTAGGAGTGTGCTGTGGTCAATGGTATCGAATGCAGCACTAAGGTCTAGCAGCACCAATAACGAGATACAACCTCGGTCAGACGCCAATAGCAGATAATTTGTAACTCTGATCAAAGCAGTCTCTGTACTGTGACATGCTCTAAATCCAGACTGGAATTCTTCATTGATGTCATTCCTTTGGAGGAAGCTGCATAATTGAGTTGAAACTACTTTTTCCAGAACTTTAGATATGAACGGTAGATTCGATATAGGCCTGTAGTTCCCTAGTTCTCTAGGGTCGAGTTGGGGTTTTTTGACAAGGGGCCTTATAACAGCCACCTTATATGCTTTAGGCACATGTCCTAATGTCAGAGATGAGTTAATAATACTAAGATGAGGATCTATAATTTAACAAATGTATAACAAATATGTGACCCTGGATCACAAAACCAGTCTTAAGTAGCACGGGAACGTTTTTAGTAAAAGCCAAAAATACATTGTATGGGTCAAAATGATCGATTTTTCTTTTATGCCAAAAATCATTAGGATATTAAGTATAGATCATGTTGCATGAAGATATTTTGTAAACTTCCTACCTTAAATATATAAAAACTTTATTTTTGTGAGTGGATGGCCTGCCACAGTCCCCCTGATTAACAACTTCAAAGGCAATTTTCTCAATATTTTGATTTTTTTGCACTCTCAGATTCCTGAATTTTAAACGGTTGTATCTCGCCCAGATATTGTCCTATTCTAACAACTCATATATCAATAGAAAGCTTATTTGTTCAGCTTTAAGATTACGTAAAAATCTCAATTTCAAAAAATTGACACACAAGACTGGTTTTGTTGTCCAGGGTCACATATAATAAAACAAATGTTCATGTCTAGTCGGTAACAATGACAGGTGCTTGTAAGTGAATAAATGAATGATTACAAAACAGGTGTACAAGTAACTTTAAGCTGCTGTTAGGTCATGAAAGGAGAAGACACAGAGAGTCTTTTTTCCACTCACTGAAAGTTAATGTTAATCCAAAATGACGCTAGTCCCATCACTCTCTGAAGGAAAACAGTCTGTAAACACTGCACCACTGGTTTGTGCGCGCTTGTGTGTGTTAAGAAGAGCCCGCGACGAGAGGCAGATGAATGACAGATGTAAGCTTTGCAGAATCAGATTCAGAAACAACGCCACAAACGTTAGAGATCGCTGTGTTATTATAAAAAGTGCAAAAAGATTTTCAGTTCGTTTTGAAACTATGGCGAAACAAATTAGACGGTGGTGTGCCGTCATAGTAGTCTTGATTATACACGCCCCTGGCTCATATGGCTAGGCTCCACACCGCGAGTCTCCGCTGATCCCGCGTGGGTTTTCCTGAATGGACGAGGCGTTCATGAGTAATGAAGGGGAAATGTACGTGTCCCTACGATCACGTTCTGATGAAAGGAAATGATTGGATGTTACCAACTCGACAAAAAGGGGAATTACAAACTGCCCTCATTGTAATCCATCAAAATGACGGAAGGCCTTCAGATTTTTTCCTTCAATGACAGAGAATTTTCGGTTAACGTGACCTCTGGCAAACACAGCTGGATCAAGGTCAAAATCCTTATCATCACTTAACTGAACTAAAGCATCTGTGATTCACTCCAAACGAAACAGAATGTAGTCGCTAGGTTGAAGATCAATGCTATTTGCTAATGATCGAAAATCATTAGCAATCGTTCTTAAAACACCCGCCATCTTTAACACGGCTAGAAGTGCTGCAGCGGTTCTAGAGCTGACCAATCATGGTTTGAGAGAGGAATAGGACCGACTACCCTATTAACATACGGACACAGAAATACAGAAATAAATCAATGTAGAAATGCATAAATTAATGTAGAAAAACAGAAACAAATGTAGTATTACAAAAATGGTACAAAGTTGATATGTTTGACAGATGTTAAAACAGATTTATTTATTTATACATTTATGCATGTATTTATCTATTTATTTATTTATGCATGTATTTATTTATTTACTTATTTAGTCCTGCAGTTATGCATGTGTTTATTTCTTTATTTGTTTATTTATGCGTGTATTAATATATTCATTTATGTATTTATACTTAAGTCATTTCTCGTCCTCCATAAGCGACAAATCTAGCTACTTTCTAAATAAGCCTTGGCGACTTAGTGAACCATTCTGCTTCACTTCTACTGCCCCGCTAGAGCGAGTTTTTTTGCCTTCCCAGCGCAGCACCGCCTCTCTCTGTTTCTACTCTGTTCAGCGAGCGGCCGGGAGAAGCAGGACATTCAGTTCAGACCGCACTAACGCGTGAATGAGATACGCATGTAGAAACAGTGTTTCCAAGAATCACTTACCGACCTTGTTTGAGCATTTATGATTTAAAACGCAATGACTGTAGGGACGCATAAACATAAACACAGACGGAATTTAGCTGTTTAACGAAGTCAGAATTCACTCACTATTACATGCGTTTTTGTTGTCTGTCAACTGAAAAATAAGTCATTAAGAACCTATTTATTGTGCATTTTTGTGTATAGTTTTAATATAATACTGTACGCGACAGCTCAGAGAGTAGAGATATGAAGCAGACCTGAAGCACTTAACTTGTCAGATACTACGCGATGACGTAACTGATATGCAAATTAGCGCGTGACATAATCTGCCGACATTTAGCTACTTTCCATGGACAATAGTTGGCAACACTAGTTTGACGATAGCTTCACTCAAACAGTATGATAGCTTCACTTCACATAGCTTCACTCAGTAAAATGTTCGTGAAATAAACTCTCAGAACAACTCTGGAAATGATCGTTCATGACCTCGTACAGCGCAGACGCAGACAAATCCAAGAGCATCACGCAGAATGACATCAGACACGCAGAACAAGCCAGATGACATGTTTAAATAACAGGATTCCATGTCCACAAGTCCGCATCTAGTTAAATGGACTCAATGCAGCCAAAAGACAAGTTTCACTTGTTTGTCGCAGTCTCGAGGTTGAAATGAAAACCTCTGCCCTCTGTATATTTTTCTGTAATTTATTCTGCAGCATCTTCTGTGTTTACATAACATCTCCAGAGTTTAGCGGGCTGTGCGTCAGTAATAATGGTCCGTGAGGAAACGAATTGCTCCGTGTGTACTGTAGTTAAATGAGTTAAACGAAGCTTCGAGGCAAAAAATACTCGAGGAATTGTTCCAGCCCTAATAATTATAATAAATTATCAACCAGGGCTCGACATTAACGCTTGTCCGCGACAAGTGAATGTTTTGTATGGGCAAGTGAGAGATAATTTTACTTGCCCGACTGGACAAGTAACTTGCAAAAAGAATAACAACAGTGCGACATATATGTAGAATAATAAGAATATGTACATTAGACAGAGCTGTGTGTTTGTGTGTAGTGCGTTTGTCGTGGTGGTGCTTGTTGTGTGTAACAATAATCAATGGCGCACCGCATGGAGTCCATGTAACTAGATGCGGAGCGGAATCCTGTTATTTAAATGTGATCTGACTGTTCTGCGTGTCTTAGTGAATTACGTGCACAGTTTAACATACAACACGAGTGATGGTCGAGGATCTATCTGCGTCTGCACTGTATGAGGATATGAACTAGGGATGTCAATTTAGACAAATTCCCATAATCGATTTTCATTTATATTAACGATCAATTAATCGATTACTCTTAACGTTAATACTGAAATATGCCTCTGCAGTGGCATATAGGCATGACAGCGCGCAAAAGCCACGCAAAACGCCATCTTCAGGGATGTGATTTTTCCGTATAAATACGATTTCCGTATTTTTTACCTCGCTGGGATCACCTGTGTAAATTGCATACATTCGATTTATTTTAATTCGTGGCGGGATTGGGGATGTGTGCGCGTGGTAATCATACAGCTGGCCAACAGGATCCTTTCTACGTCATGCACACGCTTGTTATAAATGCTGAGCAACCGCTTCATTCAGAAGAACATCATTTTGGGAGGGTAACACTTTAGAATAATGGTCCGTTGTTAACAAGTAACTATGCAGAAAGTAATAGGCAGTACTACATGAAATATATCTCTATGGATAGGCTATATATGTAGAATATATCCATTCATGTTTTGGTATTTGGCTTTTGGTATTTGTATTTATTCATAAATTAGTTTCCACAAACAACCTATTTTTTCACTTTATGTACGTTAATGTTGAGATTAGTAATTAATTGTTTTTTCTTTATTAATTGGTCATAGTTCGCAAGTAGCTGTCAATGATGGCATTTTTCTTTAGTAATTATCAAATACCAAATAAGGAACTACCTTTGTCCTAAATTAGCTATTACTTACTGCTTAGTTAATCTTGCTTCTATATTAGTTAATAGTATTAAGGTAAGTGTTAATGTAGTACTGCCTATTACTTTCTGCATAGTTACTTGTTAACAACGGACCATTATTCTAAAGTGTTACCTTTGGGAGTTATCTTTATGTTTCCAGAGAGTCCAAACAGACTAAAAGAAGCCAAACACGGCTGTTTTGGTACTCAAAACTGTGTGTGGTGTCATTTTTTATTAAATGGGGAACTGAACAGCGTTTTGTAATTTATACAGAAAATCCCGAGTCTGGAAGTTGAGACGTCTATGTGATATGATTTAACATTAAAACATTATCTATATACAGAGACTAAAATAGGCCATTTCGTGATTTGATGGCTTGAAACTAAACAAATAGCAACTATACAAATGGCCGATCTAGTCACTGTAATATAAACGCGTTGAAGTCTACTGAAAGCATACATTTAAATGATCTAAAACCTCAACATGCAGCGTTTGCCCGCTGTATGAATGACGTAGATGCGCCATCTAGTGGCTGCGTATGGAAGTCTCTTGAGGCCGCAATATTCTTTACTTTTTGTTCAATTATTGTTAAAGGAATTATTGCTGATTACAATAAAATTTAAAGTAGGCCTAATATAAACTACTCAAGGGCCATTTGTAAATGCCATCGTATTTTACATTAGCATAAGATATTTGCACAAACCATCAACCTATTTTATTAAATATTGTTTAGGTGTCTGTTAAACTAATAAACATTTGATTCGCTTAATAGGACTAGGTGTTATAATCCCACTATTTCAGCACAGTTGAAGCTTACGCCTTATGCGTGACGGGGGAAGCAGTCAAGAACAGACGGAATTGGAAAATTTAAATAGTTTGTTTTTGTGTTGCTAAGTGAAAAATATCTATTTTTGGCAAACAGTTTCCTGTTTTTAATCATGTAACATTTAATTAGTAACATTAAAGACTATTTTTGGGGGGGGGTTGGGGTTGGGCGAGGGTGCGTGCAGTCTTCCTTCTTTTTTGTCCTTGGCTGATCACATGCCTGCATCTTCCTCACCTGAATAAAAAGGGTTCTAAGTTAAAAAAAATGCCTAGTAGCATTGATAAAATGAATCTGTCATGACCTGTCAATCATCGCGCCTCACGACTGCAACAGCTGCAGCTCCCGCTGACAGACGTGCGCCTCGCAAACTCTTCCATTGTTCAAATGAACTTTCTTTTTCTTTCCATAAAAGAAAAATGCAAAACTAAAGTGTGTCGGTAGCCAAGTAATGTAATAAGTGGATAGCCATTGCGTTTTTCCATGAGTCTGCTGTATGTGTTATGCGCATAAGCCGCACGCACGTGCATGACTTTGAACTCGATCATCATTAAGTTATGTCGGGTAAACTGTTATCGACAATTAATCGATCGTCGATTAATCATTAACATCCCTACACATCAACTTCATCTCCAAAGTTGCTCTGAGAGTTTATTTTACGAGCGTTTTACTGTTTTGAGTGAAGCTATCGACAAACACACAAAACTAAAGCTTAAGTTGGAGCTTAAATATGCAGAGCTATTTCAGTTGCTTCAAAATTGCAACGCACCAACAATGCGCTTGAACACACCTCGTTTTCGCGAAGTCTATCAGTTTTATCCTTCGAAATCCTTCATTCCGAAGCGCCCTTTGAAGTGGCCAGTTATGAGCACTTCGGTTTGGAACGCCCTTTCTATATGGCGGCCATGATTGTCTTCACTTCGAAGTGCCCTTCCAAGGGCGATATATCCCATTTGGAACGCAGAGTGGAAACTTCATAACAGGTGTGGGTTGGAGCTTAAATATGCAGAGCTGCATCCCTCCAGGAACTGAGTTTGACACGTGTATGCTAATAAGTTTGTCTTGTTTTCTTGTCTCATCCTCGGGACATCCGAGTCTGACAGAACCAGCTCCGGTTTGACTGAATGCTCAGTCTGGGGATGATCACAGCTGATGTCTGCATCAAGCAGAAGGTAATGAGAGTCTGCAATGAGTCGAGTGATGAAGTGATGCCAGAAGAGAGAGGTAAGCAACTGCTTAAATACCTCCTGTTAAATGATTGACAGAATGATCAATCTCCTCTCAAACTTATGTTAAGTCTTCAGAAAAAGATCATCTGCATTCACTGATGCTTTGAAACCAGTCAAAATGATATGAAGAAAAGTAGAAAAAATAAAGAAGGTTGTCAAAGATGCAGAAGTACTGTTTGCTTTCTTAAATTCTTCAAATCTTCCTTTGTTTTCAACAGAACAAAAAAATCTATACAGGTTTGGAACAACTTGAGGGTGAGTAAATGATGACAGAATTTACATTTTTGGGTGAACTGTCCCTTTAAGTGAAAGTAAAAGCAAAGCAAAGCGTATATGTAACAGTATATGACATCTGAGTGTTGAGATCTCTTCTGAAACTCTAATGGAGACATTTGTGAGATTTCTGTCTGAGACACAGATGAGACTTAAACGTTTCTATTTGTTCTTTGTTTGTTCTCATTCATGTCTGAGAGAAATGAAAGAAATCTCATCTGTGGTTTTTCTGTCTTATGTTTTCTGATGTGATATAATCTATTAGTGAAAAACTTTTAATGTAACTTCATGATCATAAGAATTGTTTAGAAATATTCAGAACTATTCAAGTATTTGTTTGTATGTAGTCAAATGTTTTCAAAAGAAAACCTGTTGAATTTTTATGAAACATTTACACACATTAATTGTCGTAATATATCTTTGTTATGCAGTTTTTTAAATAAAATAAATTGTTTGCTGTTCATTGGCATGTTCAGCAAATCGTTTTCTGGCCTGTTTTAATTGATGGAATGAATTGTTTTAGCTGATTAAATTGTGTTGTTGTTATTTGAAAAACAAGGTTATCAATATTGTGTTTCTTCTACACATACTGTATGGTTATATAGTAAATAATTCAGAGTCACAAACTCTCCCAACATGAAACACACTGTAGTTGTATCCTATGCTATTTACTATAGTAAACCGTGTTTTTGAACAACTTTAGTATAAATATTAAAGTGAAGTATACTGTTTACTGCAGCTTATCAATTTACTACATCCCCATAATTCATTAAAAAACATAGTTACTACATTTTTACTACAAAAAGATGTTTATTTTTGTAAGGGACTATATGGGAATTTTTAGTAAAACAAGGTAGAAATACATGTTTATAATATTTATATTTGAATAATTCATTTTAAAGATATTTTCTTTCTAAATAAAAACTTTAAATACAAAGTAATTCATGATATACGTAGAGAAGAAAAAATAGTTAGGTCATTTGTAATTTTAACAAGCGGTTTCCGTGCTATGATGTGGCCTAAAGCCTGTCTGAAATTTTTCGTGTAGGTGGTGTTTTGTAGGAAAGAGCACAATTGCGCAGATACTACTTTTCCATTATTTTAGACAGATATGGAAGATTTGATGTCGGTCTATAGTTTCCTAGCTAATTTGGGTCTGATTGCGGTTTCTTAATAAGAGGTTCGAGTCAATGGTGGCCAAGAACTGTTTTGTTACAAGCATTCATCCAAATATCTTTCTCTATGTTCATCAGAAAAAGTATATTTACACAGGTTTGAAACAACTGGAATGTGAGTAAATGATGACAGAATTTTCATTTTTGGGTGAACTATCCCTTTAAGGGAACCCCTTAATGAGTAACGGGTTGCAAGAAAAAACCTAAAGGTTTACTTAAAGGAACTTTAAGGCTGTCAATAAGTATTTACCCTTAACTGCTAAGGTGTTTCCTTAATGACTTTGTTGCAACGCATAACAAAATTTAAGTTTTTTTACCTTTAAAAATTAAGGGACCAATACCCTTAAGTCTCAAACGCTCAAACGCGATAAACGATGTTCATGACGACACTGAAGTGGAGAAAGTCATAGACATAATAAACATCTAGACGTCGAATTAAAATAACATCTTTTATCTTTGAAATTGTACTTTGTATAAAATGATGACAGAAAAAGCCATTTGCCCATGGAAACTTTATTTTTTAAATAATATGTAAATGTAATTATTATTTGTGTGTTTTGTTCGATTATTCAAATAAAACTCTCAACAATCTTAACATGTCTATGTTTTATTCTCGACTGTCGCTACCCGATCCGTCCTGGTGTCATGAGGAATCGAGTCCCCTCCCTCTTTAGGACCCCGATTGGCAGATATAGTTTAAATGTCTCATCAAAAAATTGTTATCGCGATATCTTGTTATATGAATAATCCAAAGCTACGTTAGCTTGTTCCAGAGCTAGCTGTGGTCATCATCCTTGAGCATCCGGCTGAATCAGAGCTGTGTCTGTCAGCCTCGGGTGTCTTCAGAAGCCTGAAGATTAGACATGGAGACAAAATAAGCTGATGTTTACATAGATGTCCCTCTCATAAATAAAAATGATGATATGACAGAAGTTTGAGTTTGGCTGAGCGGACTCCTGCAGTATAAACATGTTTTTGCAGGTAATAAAGATCATGTTTGGCTAAAGATGAATTCATACATTTTCTGTTTAGAGTTTGACTTATGATTCGCCTAAAACAGAGACATGTACATAAGAACACACACAACTTCCATTTCCAAAATGATTTTAACTGTAAATTGCTATCATTTTAATGTGGGAAGGTTATACACTTTAAAAGAAACATGAATACATCCCTTTTATAACATTAAGTATGTCAGGGTTTGTCAGACTTTAACTGAATGGAGGCTTGGTTAGCACCGCGAGACATACCCGTCTCTTCCAAGTTCACTCCCAGCACAAGCTCACATACCAAACTCTGAAATATCAATAAATAAACCTAAATACATGTTGTGCCACATTCTGCTCAATGAACATCAAGATGTGCATGAAAATATTTTAGAAAAATGGTTTATGGCAGTTTCTGAACCAGTAGAAGTAAATAATGATTGATGCTTAATATAATATAATATAATATAATATAATATAATACTTTGTTCAAATGTTAAGTAAATTATATTCTAAATAATTGGTAAAGCAGATTCACATAAATTATTTAACCATACAATATCTCATTAATAATTGAAAAATCATAAAATATACCATTAAAACAGTCTGAAGCACCTGTGTGTCAGTCTGTCAGGACTTTGAGGCAGGACAAACAACCAATCAGGAGGCAGCTGCCAAATAACTGATTTAATTTAAACTGAAAAAGGCGGGAACCTTTCAAGAACCATATATTTTTTGAGAGTATACATCTAATTTATTCAACAAGCAAATTTCTACAAAAAATGTAAAAATGGTCTGTCAGATTGTTGTGTATTTTGTAATATTGGTACAGAGAATATTGTACATCTTTTTTTATTGTATACCAGATTTTTTGGATTGATGTAGAACATCATTATGCGGGATAAAAATTAACATACAGAAAAGGATGTCATATTTTCTATGAGGATAGTAAAATGGCCAAAAGCAATATATATATATATATATATATATATATATATAAATCTTATTATTTTATTTGCAAAGTTTCACATCCACAATTGCAAGTGGTCTGAAAGGAAAGCAAATATTATCCAGTTTAAACTGGAAATGAAAATTGACTTTGAAACACTTAAAGAACTATGGTCTTCTACAGTACTCTTAATTCCTCTTTTTAGGTTGATTGTATATTGTCTCATGTACACCTCTATTTTTATTTAATTTTTTCTTGTTTTTCTATAGTTTAAGATATGGATGGTATAATTGTGATATCATGTTATGTGATATTAGGTTGTAAGCAGTGTATGTTTTATATATTATGAAACAATGAAAAAAAGGCACGAGTCCACAAGGGTAAATGGGAGCGCATTTTGGGACAGACTTGAGGTTGTCACGCCAGAAAAAGGAAGCAGTGCTTTCTAATCGCTCTTGCGATACTTTGATGTCATGCGCTGATCAGTCTGAGCAGCGCCACATGAAGTCGACCATACTGTTGTCCCGTTGTTGTTATTATGTCATGATTGCGGACAGAAGAACCCAAGTGCAGGACAGCGATGGTGGCAAAACAAAACTTTATTTACAATAAACACAAAACAAAAGACCCACAAGGGGGTAAAACACTAAGGAACAGGGGATAAATAATAATATACAGACTAGACAGGAACACTACACTGACTAGACTAAACTAACAGAACACTTGACAAACTCGACTGACTTAACTATGCCAAGACGACGGTAATACAATGCAAAAAGACGGCGAATTCACATAAACTATGACAATAACGCTAGGCAAAATTTCTCACCCACGAACAGGCAAAACGAAACCAACACAGGACAGAAACCACAAGGGCCTTAAATAGGAATCCAAATCAAGAGGGGAACAGGTGCGGGGCATGAAATAATTAACAAGCAATAATAAGGAAACGAGAGGGCGGGGACATAGACGAGACCCGAGAGAGCGCGTGGTACGCCATAGCAAGCATTACCACGTCTCTCTAAACGCGTGGGTCTGTCATGATTCTGCCACAAGACTCAAAAACTATGACTAGAAAAGGCAGAATCATGGCATATTAACTGCTTAAGCATATTCATTTATTTTATACAATATCTAATGTGCATAATGTGTTCTTAATATGCATATATGTTGTTAATTAACATTTCTGTATAACACAGAAGCTGTGTCGTTCTGCTTTACAGAGCCCAGAGTATCACGGGAGGCGTGGAAGAACCCAAATGCAGGCAGGCGTGAAGGGGTTAACAGATAATATTTATTAATAAATTCCAAGACAAAACAAAAACCCACGATGGGGGAAAATCAACTAAGGACAAATATAAAATAAAAGACTTCCCACGTGGGGGCACAACGAAAACAAGAATAGCAAAACTAAACTAAAGGACACGACCAAACGTCTTAAATCAAAACACAACAGGGTAGACTACAAAACTCAAGGAACAAGGGCAAGGCTGGGAACAGGAAAACTGGACGAGGTAGAAGGCACATAAACCGCACACATACACACACAATCCACGAACACAAGACAAAGAAACAAGAGGGTATTTAAAGGGAAGACAAACGAGGGATAATTACAAAGGGCAGGTGTGGGTAATCAAACACTCAGGGAAAGATAACAAGGAAACGAGAGGAGCGGGGCCAATGACGAGACACTGGAGAGAACGTATATTATTGTCAAAAGGACAATAATATGTTTCTCTCCACACATAACC
>NC_079908.1:4168985-4173868 GCF_024868665.1 Triplophysa rosa
AATGGTACTTGCAGTATTTTTCCTCCTGTTTATTATAAATGTACTTAATCTTTATTTGTTTATTTTTGCAGCTAAAGAGCAGCGACCCACCAGAAATTCAGCCAATAAATCAAAATGACTGAAATTAGAAGCAGCAAAAAAAAGAAAATGTTCCAGTTGGTACAATTACCAATAAGTAAATAATCAATGAAATGTTTTCTAAAATCTGAACCTGCTTTTGAAATCAGTCATTGTATCACATTTAGTATTTTATTAACAGTGAATAGTGCACACAGTGTACTTCATAGGGCATAGGGAATGATTCAGGTATGTAGGAGATCAAACCATCCGGTCAACATAATATTGAAAAAAACTGAAGAATCCTAACAAATCAATAAACCCTGAGAAGCAGTGGGTTACAGTGCATTTTATAACAGCTGAGGGGCGTTTTTAGGCATGACACGAAGCCGAGTGCCTGAAACGCCCTATTAACTGTTATAAAGTGCACTGTAACTAGGGCGGAGCGATTAATTGAAATCGAATCGTTGCGATTTGCTAATGCGAATGTGAAAAAAAAAAGAAACGTGTCTGTTCCAAGCCTGCTTTGAGTGGCATTCTTGCTAACCAACTGAGTGAGCGCACCTCCATTATGCCCAATCAGCACGGCCCTTGCCAACTGCGTAAACGGCAATCATAAAAAAACAGAAACCGGGAGAGAGAGTGGGATTACTCACGCGTCTCGCGGAGGAACCGTTTAAACTTGATGCGCACACACAGCCTGTCATAAAAGAGTGGCATAAAAGAGTGGCCTTTTATTGTGGCCAGCCTAATGCAAAAAAACAACAATAAGCACAACAAAATAATTATACTCAATTATCAAGCCTCTGTGTTTTATCCATGTACGAGTTTTAAAGGAGGTTGGGAATGACCTCGGCACTAAAAGTGTGAAACAGAAGTCTGTAATGCAGGTCGAGCACTTTCATAAGGTGGCGAAACTTTAACTTTAGTGTACAGCGAATGGATATTTACAACAGGAAGGTGTTTATCCATCTCAGTGTGTACGTAGACTCATGAGCAAAGACAAACAGCAAATTCTGAGAGAAATAAGAGGTACAGAAATGATTTAAACCACGTATTGAAGTGTGAATGTTGTATTGAACCGTTCAGTATCATATCGAGGATTGAGAACTTTCTAGTAGTTTCCACCAAACTGAACAGAAAAATAGTATCCATTAAAAGAATGACTGAATCTTAGTGCAACTTTTTACATTATAGATCATGTCGTTTCAATGAATAGACTTCAGAACTATGTTGTTATTATAAACTAACTGCCTAAACATGTTTTTGCAGCATTAGTCGGCCTGAGCTGAAGCAAACATTTGTCATATTGTGTCATTTTTAACTCTTTCCCCGCCAGCCTTTTAAAAAAAGAGTTGCCAGCCAGCGGTTTTTTAACATTTTCACTAAATTTTGATGGCTCACAGTACATTTTCTGTAATTAATTTATGGACAAACAATATATCAAATGAAAGAACAGTCTCTGCTTTTAAACAAAAGAAACCGTATTCTTCTATCTTCATTTGTTCTTTTTTTATCACCCCTTAGTTGTGGGTAGGTTTCTTCAAAAATGCATCACTTTGATTGACCAAAAAAAGTTAATTATCTCAGCTGTTTAAAGACTTCACTAGTGTTGTCACCATACCAAATTTTTGACTTCGATACAATACCTAAGAAAAGTATTTCGATACCAATACTAAATTGATACCATGCAAAAAGAACATACAGGAAGTAATTAAATAAAAAATGATGAAACATAAATAACTTAAAATTCTGTTATTTTATTTTTAATCTTACAACTTACACGGTGTTCCTGCCTTGCTTTTTGAGCATATCTTCCCCCTTATTTAAAAATAACATGTCACCACACAGACCTACATATGAGTGTCAGGTATCAATCTATGATACAGTCCCAAACATGTACCTGTCTCAGTGTTTGCTGCTGTCTAAGGTGAAACGAGAAAATAAACTGTTTAAACTTAAATTAATCTACATAAATACTAGCTAAGACCTTAAAGCATGGATCAATTCATTCACTTCAATACATAAACATTCATTAAAAACATTACATAATGCATTCTGACATGAACTAACAATAAATCTCTTTTTACAGCATTTATTAATTTGTTTATGTAACAATACGAATCTAGTTGTTTCTTCATATAATGTCAACAAATACAACTGTTAATATTTTAAATTGATTGAAATATTTATTAAATCCGTTGAAATGAACCATTAAGATGAATAAATGCTGTAGAAGTATTAGTACCCATTATTAGTTCATGTTAGCTAACTAATGTTTAGAAATGGAACCTAGTTGTAAAGCGTTGTCAATGATGTTGGCCTGTCACAAAATATACCATAAAGCATTATTCAGGCTATTGTTATCATTCACATACGCTACCTGTCAATTTTAAAGTTCTTTAAACGGTTCGGGATGTCTGTTGGTGAAATGCTTTGCCAATCTGATCATGTTGGCCCTTTTGGTCCTCAGATTTTGCACAGACGGACTTCGTCTTTAACTCGGCTATAATGCCCCTTTGCGCATCTGCTTCACTGACAAGTCGTGAACAGACGGAAAAGGCACTTATGTTTGCCGCCATGACTTTCATCTCGTCGTCACCCCGAAATCTGCAGCGCAAATACGAGGAAAGAAAGTTGTACGTGTCCACTGACTGAAGAGAGCACTCAGCGCTGAGAGCACATGCGCGCGCACATACGGCTGCCGCAAATGGGCGCATTTCGGGATGTGTTTTCTCTGAAACGCGCGCGTCATTAAAGTACCGGTACCAAATAAGTGTGAAATTGGTATCGTTTTAACAGAAGGGTATTGCAGTTCTTTTCTAGTACCGGTGTATCGTGCAACACTAGACTCCACCCAGATTAGACTCAGAACAATCATTGAAAATAGATGAAATATACTATATGTTCTAGGTTCAGAGATTCTGTACTTTTTCAAAAGGTGTGTAACAGCGCCACCTGCTGTATAACAGTACAAACACCGATTGCCGTAATAACTCGTCAATTGCGGGGAAAGAGTTAATAACACGTCAGCGGCCTGTAAGCTAATAAGTTTGTCTTGTTTTCTTGTCTCATCCTCGGGACATCTGAGTCCGACAGAACCAGCTCCGGTTTGACTGAATGCTCAGTCTGGGGATGATCACAGCTGATGTCTGCATCAAGCAGAAGGTAATGAGAGTCTGCAATGAGTCGAGTGATGAAGTGATGCCAGAAGAGAGAGGTAAGCGGCGGTCTAAAACATCCTGATTGACAGGATGATCAATCTCCTCCCAATTTATGTTAAATCTTAACACAACGTAAACGTAAGTTAAACAATGTTGTAAAGTGTTGGCATATTTTTATACCTTACACACACACAGGTTGGTCGTCTGAGAATTTCTAAGCATTCACATTTCTCTGAGCAGTGAGACACCATCATAACCTTGTAAAGCCTCACTGTTTTCAGCATAGATCAACACGACTTGCATTCACTTAATGAGAGGCCTTTAGCTTCAGAAACCGGTCCTGTCATTAAAAGCAGTGACAGAGCAAAACAAAAATCAACAAAACTCTCTATTGTTGAGAACAATAACTGTACAATGTAGCCACGTGTAGTTTCAAATTCTATTATTTATCTGTTTTAAACTTATAAGAAACAATATATTTATATTGTCCACATTCACATTCCTACTAAATACCAGAAACTCAAAAAGCAAATCAAGAATAAAACAAAGCCAAATTAAAAAAAACACAAAAGAGGAAAAACCAAGAACCAGGCAAAACCAGGGGGGTATTCCAGAAAGCTGGTTATGTGACATACCAGGGTAAATTTAAGGGTAGGTTAGCTGATAACCTCAACTTTACTTTCGAGGTAACTTTCAGGGTATGTAAGTAACCATAGCAACTTACTCTCTGAAGATTATTATGTTCCAGGGTTGGTTCATTTCAAGGAAATGTCACTAAGCTTCAGGGGTTGTCCGCACATGTGTGCGCTTTTGATGAGCGTCAAGTGGGCTTGGAAGCACATATTACGTATAATATATTATAATTTTACAGCAATATTACAATTACATTTTCAACCTCACCTATTGCATTTTTTCAGCATTCACAACTAATTTTATTATTAACTTTATTATTTAAAATCAAATAAAAATGAAATTAAAAATGAAATAATCTTTAAATAACATAAAGTAAGCTGTTATTGTTCAACTTTATTTAAAGTTTAACAATAAGAAACCTGGCTTAAACCAAATGATTATTACGGTCTA
This sequence comes from Triplophysa rosa, assembly GCF_024868665.1. NCBI lineage: Eukaryota > Metazoa > Chordata > Actinopteri > Cypriniformes > Nemacheilidae > Triplophysa > Triplophysa rosa. The sequence goes on from NC_079908.1 coordinate 4,173,290, forward strand.
AATGAGTTTACCCCACCAAGCTACTGTTATATGCATGAGCCACGTCCGGTTGGTCGAGGTGGTGGTGTCGCAACAATCTTTAGAGACTTTCTTACTGTAACTCAGAGAACGGAGCATAAATTTAAATCATTTGAAGTGCTTGCGTTGAACATAATTGTTCCAAACGAAAGTAAAAAACCATTGATTTCTTTTACGTTGGCTACTGTGTATAGACCCCCTGGTCCCTACACTGATTTTCTGAAAGAGTTCGCAGACTTCTTATCGGACTCATTGGTTAACGTTGATAAAGTACTAATTGTCGGAGATTTTAATATCCACGTAGATAGTGCTAATGATGCATTAGCAGTGGCGTTTACAGAGCTACTACACTCTTTTGGAGTAACACAACACATCAATGGACCCACTCATCGATTTAATCATACACTAGACTTGATTATATCTCACGGAGCCTATCTAACCAATATAGATATTATACCTCAAAGCGACGATGTCACCGATCACTATCTTATAACATGTACACTGCGCACTGCAGAAATCAGCCGTTTAACTCGTTATCGACAGGGTAGAACAATTACCTCG
>NC_079908.1:4173908-4211330 GCF_024868665.1 Triplophysa rosa
ACTACTAAAGATAGTTTCACAAAGAGCTTGCCAGATCTGACTCCTTTAATAACCATACCAATAAATATAGAATCGCTCGATGACATGACCAGCAAATTGGGCACTATTTTCTCTAATACATTAGAAGCTGTCGCACCTATGAAGTCAAAAAAGATTAATGAGAAAAACGCAGCACCATGGTACAATAGCACCACTCGCGCCCTTAAAAGAGAAACACGTAAACTGGAGCGCAAATGGAAACAAACCCAATTAGAGGTCTTTAAAATTGCGTGGAAAGAGAGTGCAAACTGTTATAAAAAGGCACTAAAAGCAGCAAAGGCCGAGCACCTCCGTAACCTCATAGAAACTAACAAAAACAATCCAAGGTTTTTATTTAGTACAGTTGCTAAACTAACAAATAAACAGACTTCACCTGACCAGGGTATTCCGCCGCACCTTGGTAGCAATGATTTCATGAACTTTTTTACAGAGAAAATCGAAAACATACGAGACAAAATAGTAAAAACTCAACCTCCAAGTCTGTCCTATAAATTAGTACCAACCATCGCCCCAAAAGAAAGGCTACAGTGTTTTTCACCTATAAAACAGGAAGATTTAATTAAACTTATTGCAACATCTAAACCTACAACTTGCTTATTAGACCCCATACCAACTAAATTATTAAAAGAGTTATTACCCGTTGCAATTGAGCCCATTTATAACATTATCAACTCGTCAATTAATCTAGGCCATGTCCCAGGACCCTTTAAGATGGCCGTCATTAAGCTTCTTATCAAGAAACCAAACTTAGACCCCAATGAACTAGGAAACTATAGACTGATTTTAAATCTCCCTTACCTGTCTAAAATACTCAAAAAAGTAGTGTATACTCAGTTGTGCTCTTTCTTACAAAATAATGACATACACGAAAAATTTCAGTCAGGCTTTAGACCGCATCATAGTACTGAAACTGCGCTGGTTAAAATTACAAACGACCTGCTTATAGCATCAGATAAAGGTAACATCTCACTCCTAGTCCTGCTTGACCTTAGTGCTGCGTTCGATATTGTAGACCATAAAATGCTTCTAGACAGCTTACACAATTATACCGGTATTCAGGGACAGGCACTACAATGGTTCAGATCTTACTTATCAGACAGACATCAATTTGTCCATTTAAATGGGGAATCATCAAATCTAACGCAAGTAAATTATGGATTACCTCAGGGATCGGTTTTAGGACCCTTGCTATGCTCCATATACATGCTGCCCCTTGGAAACATTATTAGAAAACATGGAATTAGCTTCCACTGTTATGCAGATGATACTCAACTGTATATGTCATCAAGACCAGATGATACGTTCCAGCTATCCAAATTGGCAGAGTGCACCGAAGATATAAAACATTGGATGACTTGTAATTTCCTTCTATTAAATTCTAATAAAACAGAAATATTACTTACAGTATCGGACCAAAGACACGTGAGCAGAATATTTCGGATTATAACCTGCAAATTGAAGCAACCTGTCATTTAAAAATCACATCTCAAATGTCACAAAAACAGCCTTTTTCCACCTTAGAGATGTTGCCAAATTACGAAATATTTTTTGTTTGGCTGACGCAGAAAAGCTTATTCATGCATTTGTGACCTCAAGACTTGACTACTGTAATGCACTGCTTAGTGGTTGTCCTGCATCATCAATAAACAAACTACAGTTAGTTCAGAACGCAGCTGCCAGAGTTCTAACCAGGTCCAGAAAATACGATCACATAACCCCAATGTTATCAACCCTTCACTGGTTACCCATTAAGTATCGTATTGACTTTAAAGTTCTTTTGATCACTTATAAAGCCTTAAACGGTTTAGCCCCTACCTACATAACAGAGCTTCTACCACACTACCACCCATCAAGCTCTCTAAGATCTCAAAACTCTGGACTTTTGATAACACCTAGAATAACTAAATCCACCAAAGGGGGTAGAGCTTTCTCATACGTAGCACCTAAACTCTGGAATAGCCTTCCCGATACTATTCGAGGGTCAGACACACTCTCCCAATTCAAATCTGGATTAAAGACACATCTTTTCAGCCAAGCATTCACTTAATGCAAAATATGCTAAATAAACCACCGGGAGACTGCATTTATTAAATATTATTTACTAGAATAATCTTGATTGTTCTATAAACCATGCACTGTTCTGTTTTTTTTTCTTTTTTTCTCTTATTTTCTCCTGTAAAGCTGCTTTGGAACAATTCACATTGTGAAAAGCGCTATATAAATAAAATTGAATTGAATTTAATTTTAGCTGTTTAACGAAAGTGACTGCTGGTGTGTAGTTTTAATTGGTTGAGTTCTCTCACTATTACATGCGTTTTTGTTGTCTGCCAACAGAAACAGAAAAATAAGTCATTAAGAACCTATTTATTGTGCATTTGGGTTTATTGTTTTAATATAATACTGTATACAACCGCTCAGAGAGTAGAGATATGAAGCAGACCTGAAGCACTTAGCTGTCAGATACTACGTGATGACGTCACTGATATGCGCGTGACATCATCTGGCGACATTTAGCGACTTTTCGGGCAGGCTTTAGCTACTTTCCATTGAAAAGAGTTGGCAACACTGCCTGCAGATACTCCTGCCGTTATAGCTCAGTCTCTTGTATTACCCAAGCAGCGTGTGACACATTTGTGTTTACACTCTAAAACTTTCCGTTATCAGCCCTGCGGTGGAAAATGAAACCATTTACGTACCGGCTGGCATGGATCAGCAAGGAGTCAAACAATTAAGCAACGAGAATGATTTGGCGCGATGGTGGAAAAGTGCTTGAAACCAAGAAGAACCGTTACTTGGCTAAACTTGTCTCTCCAATATTTAGAATTTAAACCGTGATACCAAGCTCAGCCGCTATGTACAGGACCCATTCAACAAATCGTTTAATTATTTAATACAATTATTATACTTTAAAATTATAGTAGAAATTAATACCAACATAAATTAAATTAAATATAGTTATATTATTAGACACTAGCCAAAAGTATACTGGGGGTAAGGCATCCGATGAAACGGTCTATAAAAGCATGAATCATTTTGTATGGGACTATATGTAAAACGAGGTAGAAACATGTTTATAATATTTATAATATTTATATTTTATAATAATTTATTACAAAGTGCTCTGGAATACTTGATTCTGTTAAGACCATCCACTTCGGGGAGGTAACAGCTGGTTGCCTGTACATCATCCCTTGCATAAATATAAAATATTTGTAATTATTCTTCATTCCACTCATTTGTAATACTTGTATTTATATTTTAATAATATCTATTTTTCGCTGTAATATTGCCAAGTGACTTTGTGCGACCCACAGTTTGAAAACCCCTGATGTAATGTAATTGCGTTCAAGGCATTGCCGGTTGCATAAACATAGACACTATCTCAAGACTTTGTCTAATATCTAGTCTGACTAGCTAAAGTCAGCGAAGAAAGACTTCGATAAAATGGCCGACGAAGTTTTCTTATGCTGAAAACATTTGTATTTCAGAGGAATACAATGCAACAAAATCTATTTTAATGAACAAATTTAGCGATTTCAATTCAAATAGTAAAAAAACATAAGACTTGGGCAACGATTACGGAGAAGGTTAATGGCGTAAACCCGTCTGTTTTACGAACCGTGAAAGATGTCCAAAAAAGTTTTAAAAACATGGTACAGGAGGCAAAGAAGGAAATATTCAAGCGAATAAACCCTGCAACTGGAGGAGGACCGGCTCCTAAATTAAAAAAGTAGGGTTGTTACCGATACTAGTATCGGAAATTCCACCGATACCACATCAAATTCTGGTCGGTATCGGCGAGTACTTGAATCCATGACATGTATTCAATCCATCCGATACCAATTTCTTCAACAGGACCTAGTTATGCCCGCTAGCTTTGCTTAACGCTGCAAATGGCAAGTCTTCTTCGCTGCTCAGAATGCAAACACAGAAAGTTGTGCTGTGAAGAAGAAATGAAAATGTGCTAGGGACATGCACAAATATTCGATCCGCAATAATTATTAGAAAATTAAAAATGCTATTTGAATATTTTTCATTTAAAAAAACTGCATCACCACAGGTTTAGAATGGTCTCGTCTTATTTAACGCTTCTTCACTTCATCTGTAATGACTTTATAATGTACAGAAAATATAAACAATAATTTGCATGTGTCCTAAATCTTTCTACAGTCAGATCGCAAGCTAGTTTAAATATTTTAAGTTCACACATGGCGGCCTGACAGATCGCTTGTTATGCTCAGCTCACATCACCAAAAATGTTTTAAAAACTGGTGAGCCACAGAATTTGTTAACATTACATTACTTATATATAAGTTGGTATAAAAATACCAACGTAATATTAAATGATTCGATGAGTCATTTATTTATTACCATAACTTGTTCGGAGCGGTTGTTTGTTCGTTAGAAATATGTTGGGCTAACTAATGCTGATTTCAATAACTTTAAACATTAAAATGTACATTTCACTGCAACTAATGTTAATAAATTTGGCCTTAGCATAAGACTGGTACCTTTCTCCATACCTAAAGCCTGCATTTTCCTCCTAAGAACTTCAGGGTCGTCGCCTTCAAGTTGTAGCCTGTAAATAAATTTGCACGGGTATTTGTTTTAAAACGCATTGAAATTCTTTAGTTAGGCTTAGTTGATTTTATTTATTGATGTAAATGCAATGCAAAGCTAAACAAGACAGACACTGACCATGAAACGACAAAGAAAACAATATTTGCGAGTGGTGATCAGCAGAATTAGTCATTCTTCATCAAATGCCGGTCAGTAATAAACAACAAGCACTACAATGGCTCCGTCTTTCACGGTCCCACCGTCTTGTTTATGAAATTCTAGTCGTGTGGTGGGATCGGGGCAGAGTCCTTGGGTTTTATGTGGGAAGGCCATGAGATGTTTGTTTTTACCTCTCATGTGTTTTTCCAGTGTCTCGTCTCTGTTCCCGCCATCTCGTTTCCTCGTTATCCTTCCCTAAGTGTTTAATGTACCACACCTGCCCCATGTCGTTATCCCTCGTTTGTGTTCCTATATTTACCCTCATGTTTCTTTGTCCTGTGCTCGTGTATTACGTATGTGTATGTGTTCATGCCGTCGCCCGTGTTCCTGTGTCGTGTGAGAACTGTGAGTCTTGTGTTTTTGCTTTAGTTTTATCCTGCCTTGTTTTAGTTTAAGACGTTGTGTCGAGTACCTTGAGTTTAGTTATTTGTCTTGTTTTCATTTTGCCCCCTCGTGGGAAGTCTTTTGTTTTATATATATATTTCTGAGTTCCGTTTTCCCCATTGTGGGTGTTTTGTTTCTGTTTTGTCTATCATTTAATAAATATATCTGTTAACCCCTTCACTGCCGTTGCCTGCGCTTGGGTTCTTCTTCACCACCAGTCGTGACACGTCTTTGTTTTTAGGATCAATTAACAGTCGGCATGGAGGTATCAAGCCTGTTTACTTCATTTATTATCAACATTATAAACAATAAAGCCAGATATTCTTGTCAGATCTGGGTTTTGTTACCGGGAGTTAGAGAAGAGCAGCGCGTTTCTATGCTGTCTTCTTGTTAACCGTCGGCTTGTTGAACAGACTTTCACCAGAGTAAAATAGACCTATATGCTTGTTTTTCTTATCAAGAACATGTAAAACAAAATAAACAAGATAACCATATATCACAGACTGTCGATATACGTTGCGTTTTGTTCGTTTTGTTTTGTTGTTTGGCAGTATTTCAGAGTGGACCAACCAGCCAGTAAAACTGCGTCTTAAGAAAAATAAATAATATTACTGTCAATTGTCTGTCAGATAATAAATATACTCTCTAATTTACTGTATGTATTTGTTCATGTTTTATAAACGGATAATTCTGAAGCACACCGTAAAATAATTCTATCAATCCACACAGGGCTAGTATATACAGCTGTATACAGATACACACCCTGGTATCGGATGATACCCTGAGCCCAGGTATCGGAATCGGTATCGGGAAGGAAAAAAGGGTATCGGAACATCCCTATAAAAAAGACAACGGAAATGATACAGCATGAATCTCCCATGTTTTGGAGAATCGCCGGGGGGAGGGAGAGCGGAGTTTCTGACAGGATCACGGCTCCGTGTTTCTGTTGTTAAATGTACTCAAAAAGATTTTTCCTTTACACACGGTTTTCAATTGAATGTCTCGTCTAATAGATCACGAGGTAACGCTAACATTGCTCACTTAAAACAAAGCAGCGCCTGTGTCAAGCCAGGACCAAACAACACAAAATGCCTGTGAAGGTAAAGCATCTCCCCTTACATTACATTTAAATGTTCTTTGTGGTCAAAACTGAAGACAAGCAACCTAACATTTTTTTGTACATTGATATTTTTAATTTTAGTAATATTTGACAGTGATATTTTGAGTGGACTCCATAGTACTAAACAGTGTACACCTAAATATTATGCACCATTTATTTCTATGTGAAATAATAAAAATTAGAGGAAGTATTAAAACGGTGCAGTATTTGTTAGCAATATTTAAAAACAGTATTTGACATCCTATTCAATAGGTTAATGCCATCTATTGGAAAGGACTCTCATATATCTAAACATCTAAATTAGTGTTAAACACAAATAATGACACAACTGTTTCACAACTATAACTATAATAGTCTGTCTCATACAGAATATGATCTTTGTCTATTAGTATGTGTGCATGTATGTAAGTGTGTGATTAGATGTGTCGGTTTTGCACTCTTGATATTCGTAGGTTTAATCGACTCATTTTATGACAAAAAGGTGTTCATTTCACTTCTTGACATTAATAATGCTGTTCTTTTTTTAAAGATGATGGTTCGGACAATACCCAAGTGGCACCTGTGGGAAGCGGCTCAGACACTGAGACACAGAAAGACACTCCAAGCAAGATAACCATGAACGATATACTTGAAAAACAGTATAAAGTGTTAACACTGGAAGAAGCAAAACTACAATTAGAAATTGAAAAACTACAATTGGAAAAAACTAAGCTCAAGGTGGAGCTACAGAAACTTGAACTTGACCATGAACTGTAGATCTCTTTGACCATTGTCCGCGAAGCTGAATCTACTTGTTATGTGCAGTAGTTAAATGAAAGCAGTGTTTACATACAGGATCTTTACTTTGATCTAAATGTTCAAAGTGTGTTTTAGTAAAGCCTAAGGTAGTTTAAAAATATTGCATTTCACTAGTTTTTGCTGATCTACTGCATCGCCTTCTTTGTAAAAAAAAAGTTTAATAAATACATTACAATACGTGTGAGGTACGTTTTAAGATATTCATTCTTTCATTTTTTTTCAGTCAAATTGAAAAAATGTTCTCTACAATCATTTGTCGAATATGACTTCCGGATCCATCTTCATCTCCTGCCTGAGGGATTTCCAGAGCTGGGTCCTCAAGTATTAGGTCACCCTCCATGTCTGGGGGTGCAAGATCTCTGTTAAAAGGAAAGTTATCTTTTACTTTTAGAATTTATCAAAATTATTAACACTAAGATCTACGTTTGGAAATCCAGCAATGTTGAAAAAATCCACCTTCACTTTATTCAAGGTAGAGACATCGGTTGGATAGAGAGGAAGTCTCTCTGACAGCGCAGCAGAAACTCAATGAATAATTCTTGATGCTGTGGACTTGTGTACCCCAATTAAGTCTGGAGCTGCATTTACAAAACAGCCTGTTGCAGAGTAGCGGCGCTGCATATATGAAAAAAAAACACCTAACCCTAAAAAAATTCGAACAAAAGGTTTCTCAGCTGTTTTTTGTAGTATTAGGTGTCCTTAATAACATACTAAAAGTTTACCAAAGTTTGACCACTAGAAATGTATAAATTTCAAGATGGCGTCCAAGATAAGCAGGAAGCCCTTAAAATATCCTAACTCCTTCATTATTTGACCTAGCCAAGTAATCTTGGTGTCTAACCCTATGTTGTCTGGGTCTATGAATCCAGTGGACTTGTCTAAATTGCACTGACATGATTACAAACTTATGGAATACATGATTTTGTGAGATTACTGTAAGGTTTTATCTTTGTTTGGGGTGAACCAGAGATGTAAACGATTTAGCCTATGTCATGTAACTCCTACTCAGTACGTGTTTTTGGACACATACCCTTTTTTGCTGAAACACAGACTTGACATTCAATGTAAAAGTTATTGCACCCAAAAGTAACTTAAATTGGAGTTGTATAACTTTGATCATAAACAACTCTGAATTAGCCCGAACAGAGGCCTGTGTATGAACCCTCTAAAATGGTCACTCATTTAAATTTGAATAAGGTAATACATATGTAATGCATCCTCTATAGATGTTGTTAGTATAAAGGTGGCATTATACTAAACCCAACAAAACTAAATTCACAATTTTCAGCAATTCAGAAGATGGTGGAAGAGAATACTGACATTTGATATTGCTTGCCTCATTGAAATGTTGTTGGCAGCACAGTGTATACCATTTTGCTCAAACAAAATTCATCCTTGACTACTTAAACCAATCACCCCCCCACCCAGATTTCTAACACATGAAAAAGGCCAACAATGTAAGTGTGTTATGAGAGGATGACACTGTTGAATTAGCTTGAGGAAAAAGTACACTCCAAATGCAATTTTGACCATGAGTCATGTTGTTGTAAACCAAGAAACTTGCCCTATTTGCTGTAAAAACTTAAGAGATGGCTCTGATGTGGTTGAGGTTCATCAGAAGGGAGCTGATGGAATAAACAATGCAAGTGTACAAAGAGGCGATGACCTACACAACCAGGTGATTGAGACATCTGTCCACCAGCAAATGTCCACGAAAAGCTCTTTTTGCGACTGATCTTTGCCCACTGAGAGATGATCATGGATGCACCACAGAGTAGTCCCCTTAAAAGCATAGTCTTAATGCTTGGAGGTTTTCATACTTTTATGAACCTACTTGGTGCAATAGGCACACTGATGGAAGGAACAGGACTCAGGAACATTATGGAAGTTGTCTATGGATCAAATGCCGTCCAGCACATGATGACTGGAAAGTCAGTGCAAAGAGCTTTTCGTGGACATTTGCTGGTGGACAGATGCACAACTGCCTGCCGAACACAACGGTGCAGTTGCAGGGCATATGGACTACCATGCATGCCTGCTTGTGGACCATGTCAAGTTGGGAATTGTGAGAATCGCTATAATCAACCTCTATGGGAGGAAGAGTGTGACGACTAATGGTAAATCTAGTGAAGGTCACAGTTCAAAAAAGTATAAAAAATAAACCAGAATAAGAGGAAACAACTGAAGAAAATAGAAAAAGTTATGTATAAATAAGAACAGTATTAAAAAATATATAAAAAACAAAAGGCAAAAAAGCATTATAAAAAATATATGAAAAAATAAAACACACAAAAATAAAAGGGGTTAGCGGAACTGAGCCTTCACGTGGCAGCCCTGTTTTGACAAATTTTACAGTACCACACAGTTCTAATGAATTTATTCTTTATTGGAATCAAAAGAATGGTTATGAACCACAGAAACCACCAACACTAGGCAAAACGATATGAGAAAGGAGAAATATGCAATTACTTAAGGGAAACTGTACTTATTTTTCGCATAAATATGCTTGTAACCAATTGCTTTAATATATAGTTGTACTCGTAATCACTTATCTATCATGCAAATATGCCAATTAGAATATTACATGGCCAAAACATGTATCAGGCACCAGTATTCCTGGTCTAGGAGGAATACAAAGGAGTAATGGTAATATTAAGGACCTGACGGCCACCATTTTGAAAATGGGGCCTTTCTTGGAGACAAACTTTGGTAAACTTTTTGTATGTTTTTAAGTACATCTGATACTACTGTAAACCACTGAGAAACCTTTTGTTAGAATTTTTTTGGGGTCAAGTCATATTTGCAGCTTGACCATAGAAGCGTAGTGCTAGACATACATGTAGCAGAGGAGGGATGCTAACATTCCTTGAAGTTTCAGGCCTTAAATGATCCTCTAAATCAGTTGCTAATTCTTGTATTGCATGTCTTGGAAATCTTAGTTTCTCCAGCAATTCCTTTTCATAAAGTATTTCCGGAGGGTTTAATCGGTCTTTAAAAACTCTTTCTCTTCGTAATGCCCATTCATAAAACAAAATATTAAAATTAGCCATTACAAAATGCACCCTAGTCAGTTTAGAGCTGTTGATGTTTGTTAGTTTCCTTGGCAACAAAGCTAATAACAAAAAGTTAGCCAAGGGGCATCAGTCTTATTTTTTTGTCTTAAATTAGACCCATCTAAGATTTTATGCAACTGACTTCAAAGTAAACACTTGTCTTAGCCTTGTCGGAATACTCTAAAACAGTTTTGAGCAACCGGCCCCTGATCTTGTGACTGATATGATTATGACGCAATAACAGCGCGAGTTCTGTGTGACTGCTTATAAGGCGCTGCATCACCTTAGTCGGCGTGGGTTTGTTTTAGGCGAGTGCTGCGAGTTTTGAGCTTGCGAGAGATCAAAACTTTTCGAGTGCTTTTGCTTTCTAGTGTGATTCTTGGCGTGTTTTTGCTGGTTTGCTGTTTTTGCGTGAAAGAAGTGAGACCGAAGAGTGGCCTAAAGGTCACTTTATTCGTTGACTCCACCTGATCGCGAGACATCACCGAGATCAAAACATCGCAACAGATCACATTCATCGACTTGGTTGGATTCAGACCTGATATCACGATGAGATTACCAGTTGATTTCATCCGCGAATGTCAGCCTAAAATGTCATGGGCTAACTTCGCTTGGGACCTTGAAGATGAGGAGGATGAACCGGATATAACTTTACCATCATGGGGTAAAACGAAGGCCAATGATCCGGTGCCATCAGCCCCAGTCCAGAAGACAGTTAAGAGATTGAAGAATGGTGAGTTACATATTTATTACCTATATTTTTGACCAACGCTATCAATGCTCTTTAATTTGTGACCATGTCTGTGAAAAGCCAGTTAAAGTAATGAATTAACGTTAGTTATTAACGGTTTGCTACATGAAGTCGATCTGTTTACATTTTGATATCTTTAATATTGACTGAGGAAGGCCATGTCATTGAAGTCAATGTTTAGGAAACCAACTTTATTATTTATGTTTAAAATAATGAAACGAAACGTCAGTAAATTCATTAATTTCACTAATCGAAATCTATTGTAGTCTCTCATTTACACACGTGAACTATTTTCGTCATTTTTATGGCTAATATTACAATAACATTGATATTCTAGCCTGGATTTCACAGACAGTATGGCTTTTGTGTCACTTTCTATGGGTAAAAAATCTGCAAGGCTAAATGATCTTAAAAACTTCTCACTTGCCTTATGAAATACAAAAATAGTCTGATTGTAAGTGATATGTCTGACTTATCTATCCATTCCTGTTTTGTTATTGTTTTAATCAAATAAGGCTGACAAAATTCTTTATTTTGAAGGTATTCTCTCTATACTGCATATATTAAAAAGATATATATATAGAGATTAAAATCATTAATTTCAATGGAATAAAATCTAGTAATGTTTGCATAAATTACTACATTTTATTACTACATTCTACATTTTTTTTGTTTAAATCTACATAAAAGCATATAGTATTATTTATTGTCATTGATGTGCTCTTATTTGTCTCAACAGTTTTGTCACAAAAGGAGTTCAGTCAGAAGAGCGTCTCAGATGTGTGGCAGACTCCAGAAACTTCTCCATCTTAGTGAGTCGAGCAATTCTCTTGATTTATACACAGCTTGAATGTCTGTAGAAACAGTCACTTAAAATATCTGTCATCATTCTACCATAAGCTCTTCTGCAACGTCCGGACCGAGCCCACATGACCAGATGCTGGAGTTTCCGAGTTTAGACGTTTACAGGAAGTCATCTCCTGTAGCGTCTGAGCCACAGATAAAGAAAAGGAAGATTTGTTTTTATAGATTTATCAATCATTGGAGGAACAGTTGTGTCATTTAGCTACTCTGATTTGTTCTCAACAGCTTTTGCACAAAAGCAGGAGCTGGTTGAACAGGAGGCGTCTATAGAGCCCCCTGTCCCAGCAGACCCCGCACCTTCATCTCAGTGAGTTGTGAAAATTCTCTAGATTGATACAGCAGTCTTAAATGCTTGAATGTCTGTAAAAACACTACTTAAAATACTTGGATTTCTATTGCAAATTTAGGGGTCCACAAAACGGAAACATGGACATACCTGAGGATCCGGCTTCAGCTGACGTGTCCAGTTCAGCGAATAAGAATCGCAAGGGCAGGAATAAAATGTGTAAGTTGATATATTCCTTTCCAGTCTTTGTTTTGTTGTTATGAAAACTCTAGTTTTTGATATCCCGGACAGTGCAGGGAAGACTATTCCAAAGTTTAGGCGCTAGATAGGAAAAGGATCTACCACCTGCACTTGATTTTGAAATTCTAGGTATTACCAACTGACAGGATGCCTGAGAGCGTAATGCACGTGAAGGACTGTAATACAAAAGGAGTTCATTCAAGTACTGAGGAGCTAAACCATGTAAGGCTTTATAGGTAATAAGCAAGATTTTAAAGTTAACGCGATGCTTTATAGGTAACCAGTGCAAGGTTGACAGAACCGGGCTAATATGTTCATACTTTTTTGTACGTGTAAGAACTCGAGCTGCCGCGTTTTGGACCAATTGGAGTTTTTGTAATAAGCCTGCAGGGCAACCACCTAACAGTGCATTACAGTAGTCTAGTCTTGATGTCATGAATGCATGAATTAACTTCTCTGCATCTGACATTGACAGCATATGACGTAGTTTAGATATATTCTTAAGATGGAAAAACGCAATTTTACAGGTGTTGGCGACGTGGCTCTCAAATGACAGATTACTATCGAATAGAACGCCAAGATTCTTTGCTGACGACGAGGGTTTTATGGAACATCCGTCAATAGTTAAACAGTATTCTTGGTTGTTACTTATAGCAGTTTTCGGTCCAATAAGTAACACTTCCGTTTTGTCCGAGTTCAGTAATAAAAAGTTGTTACTCATCCAGTTTTTTATATCGACTATGCATTCCATTATTCGATGGAACTGCTGTGTTTCATGAGGCTTCGAGGAAATATAAAGTTGAGTATCATCAGCATAACAGTGAAAGCTAACTCCGTGTCGCTTTATTATATCTCCTAGAGGTAGCATGTATAATGCGAAGAGCAGAGGCCCTAAGACTGAGCCCTGTGGTACACCGTACTGGACTTGCGATTTGCGTGACACCTCATTGTTTATTGCTACAAATTGAAAACGGTCGGATAAATAAGATTTAAACCATTTCAAAGCTATTCCTTTAATGCCGACATAATTTTCGAGTCTATGTAGGAGTGTGCTGTGGTCAATGGTATCGAATGCAGCACTAAGGTCTAGCAGCACCAATAACGAGATACAACCTCGGTCAGACGCCAATAGCAGATCATTTGTAACTCTGATCAAAGCAGTCTCTGTACTGTGACATGCTCTAAATCCAGACTGGAATTCTTCATTGATGTCATTCCTTTGGAGGAAGGAGCATAATTGAGTTGAAACTACTTTTTCCAGAACTTTAGATATGAAAGGTAGATTCGATATAGGCCTGTAGTTCCTTAGTTCTCTAGGGTCGAGTTGGGGTTTTTTGACAAGGGGCCTTATAACAGCCACCTTATATGCTTTAGGCACATGTCCTAATGTCAGAGATGAGTTAATAATACCAAGAAGAGGATCTATAATTTCTGGGAGCATCTCTTTCAGTAGATTTGTAGGTATAGGGTCTAGTATGCATGTTGTTGATTTAGATGATCTAATAATTTTAGACAGCTCATCTTGATCTACGGTATAAAATAATTGCATTTTCTCCTTAAGGGCGCTGTAGTTAGTTTGTTCAGCGGGTTTCACTTCTGATTGCATTGTTATAATTTTTTCTCTAATATCTTGGATTTTATATGTGAAGTAGTTCATAAATTCATCACTGCTATGCTGATATACAGGATCAGAAGTCACTGACGATTTATTTTTTGTTAATTTAGCCACCGTGTTAAATAAAAACCTAGGGTTGTGCTGGTTTTCTTCTATTAGTGATGAAAAGTAGGCGGATCTAGAAGTTTTTAGGGCTTTCCTGTATTTTCGAATACTATCCTTCCATGCTGTACGAAATACCTCTAATTTAGTTTTCTTAAAGTTGCGCTCCATTTTTCGGGCCGCTTTCTTTAGAGCCTGAGTGTGTTCATTATACCACGGTGTGGGGCTGCCATTTTTAATCTTCTTTAAACGTAGTGGAGCAACTTTGTCTAGCGTTACCGAGAAGGTGGAATTAAAATTTTCAGTGGTAATGTCAAGATCTTCAACGTTATTTCTCATGATTTGAGACAATTCGGGCAGATTATCGAGAAACGCATCTTTGGTAGTTGAAGTTATTGTTCTACCATATTTGTAACAATGAGTTTTATTTGCAGCCGTAGGCCAGTGAAGCAAACATAATACCAGATAATGATCCGAAATGTCTTCACTCTGCTGAAGGATTTTAACGTCGTCCACATTTATACCGTAAGACAGTATTAAATCTAAAGTATGATTACGAAGGTGAGTGGGTCCTGACACATGTTGACTAATGCCCATGGAGTTAAGAGTGTCTTTGAAAGCCATTCCTAAGGCATCTGTAACGTTATCTACGTGGATGTTAAAGTCACCAACGACAAGGAGTCTATCTGCGGCCAGTACTAGTTCTGATAAGAACCCACCAAATTCTTTAATAAAATCTGTGTGGTGCCCTGGAGGCCTATATACAATAGCTAGAATCAATTGCTAGAAACAACAAATGTGTGGCAGACTCCAGCACCTTCTTCTGAGTGAGTCCAGCAATTCTCTCGATTTATACACAGCTTGAATGTCTGTAGAAACAGTCACTTAAAATATCTGTCATCATTCTACCATAAGGTCCTCTGCACAAGATGAGATGATGCTGGAGTTTCCCAGCTTAGACGTGTACAGGACGTCATCTCCTGTAGCGTCTGAACCAAAGAAGAACCGAGTCTGTAAGTTATTACATTCTTTTCTAACACTATCAATGCTCTTTTATTTTTCCAAACTCTTGAGAATCTTACTTCTGGTAGCATGTTTCTCAGTGTGTTTGTGAAATTTAGAATGTGTTTGTATATACACATTTTTTTATAGATTTGTCAATCGTTGGTTGAACAGTTTTGTGTAATTTATCTACACTGATTTGTTCTCAACAGCTTTTGCAGAACAACAGGAGCTGGTTGAACAGGAGGCATCTATAGAGACCCCTGTCCCAGCAGACCCTGCACCTCCATCTGAGTGAGTTGTGAAAATGCTCTTGATTTATACAGCAGCATAAGTGCTTGATGTTTGTGAAAACACTACTCAAAATACTTGGATTTTTAGGGAACCTACAATTAAGGACCCACAGAATGTGGAAAACGACATGGACAAGCCTGAGGATCCTGATGTGTCCAGTACACCTCCTGCAGTGTCTAAGAGGAAGAAGAAGAGTCGGAGAGCGAGGGCTGCAATTTGTAAGTTATATTATTTTCCAATCTGCCTAAAGATATCAGTGCTCTTCATTTTTCAAAACTGCATTAAAATGCCTAATTTTGGATGAACGTGTGTATCCCTCTTCTGATTTGCTCTAAACAGGTATACCTCAGGATCAGAAGATGAGGACCGAGCTGGAGACTGACTCCAACACTGAAAACATGTGCATGTTGGAGGAGAGACAGCAGCTTCCCCCCGAGCCACCGGTCACACCGACACCAGATCCTGAATCTGAGTGAGTTAAACTAATTCTGTCAAGTTATCAGTGTTCGAATTTTTGCAGAATTGGTATTTACAGTATTCTTTCTTGTATATTTAGACATTCTGCTTCAGACGTCTCCATTACATCTCCTGGAGCATCTGATGGAAAGACGAAAAAGAAGAAAAGAGTCTGTAAGTAATTACATTCCAACACTGTCAATGCTCTTTAATTTTTCAGAACTGTTTCTCAGTGTGTTTGTAAAATTTAGAACTAATGTTAGACAGTTTTTATAGATTTGTCAATCATTGGATGAACAGTTGTGTCATTTATCTACTCTGAATTGTTCTCAACAGCTTTTGCAGAAAATGTGGAGCTGGTTGAACAGGAGGCGTCTATAGAGACCCCTGTCCCAGCGGACCCCACACCTCAATCTGAGTGAGTTGTGAAAATTCTCTTGATTTATACAGCAGTCTATAAGTGCTTGAATGTTTGTGAAAACGCTACTCAAAATATTTGGATTTTTAGGGAACCAACAATTAAGGACCCACAGAATGTGGAAAACAACATGGACAACCCTGAGGATCCTGATGTGTCCAGTACACGTCCTGTAGTGTCTAAGAAGAGGAAGAAGAAGAGTCGGAGAGGGAGGAATACATTTTGTAAGTTATTATATTATTTTCAATCTGCCCAACACTATCAGTGCTCTTCATTTTTCAAAACTGCTTTAAAATGCCTAATTTTGGATGAACATGTGTATCCCTCTTCTGATTTGCTCTAAACAGGTTCACCAGAGGAGCAGGAGATGAGGACCGAGCTGGAGACTGACTCCAACATTGAAAACATGTGCATGTTGGAGGAGAGACAGCAGCTTCCCCCCGAGCCACCGGTCACACCGACACCAGATCCTGAACCTGAGTGAGTTAAACTAATTCTGTCAAGTTATTAGTGTTCAAATTTTTGCAGAATTGGTATTTACAGTATTCTTTCTTGTATATTTAGACATTCTGCTTCAGACGTCTCCATTACATCTCCTGGAGCATCTGATGGAAAGACGAAAAAGAAGAAAAGAGTCTGTAAGTAATTACATTCCAACACTGTCAATGCTCTTTAATTTTTCAGAACTGTTTCTCAGTGTGTTTGTAAAATTTAGAACTAATGTTAGACAGTTTTTATAGATTTGTCAATCATTGGATGAACAGTTGTGTCATTTATCTACTCTGAATTGTTCTCAACAGCTTTTGCAGAAAATGTGGAGCTGGTTGAACAGGAGGCGTCTATAGAGACCCCTGTCCCAGCGGACCCCACACCTCAATCTGAGTGAGTTGTGAAAATTCTCTTGATTTATACAGCAGTCTATAAGTGCTTGAATGTTTGTGAAAACGCTACTCAAAATATTTGGATTTTTAGGGAACCAACAATTAAGGACCCACAGAATGTGGAAAACAACATGGACAACCCTGAGGATCCTGATGTGTCCAGTACACGTCCTGTAGTGTCTAAGAAGAGGAAGAAGAAGAGTCGGAGAGGGAGGAATACATTTTGTAAGTTATTATATTATTTTCAATCTGCCCAACACTATCAGTGCTCTTCATTTTTCAAAACTGCTTTAAAATGCCTAATTTTGGATGAACATGTGTTTCCCTCTTCTGATTTGCTCTAAACAGGTTCACCAGAGGAGCAGGAGATGAGGACCGAGCTGGAGACTGACTCCAACATTGAAAACATGTGCATGTTGGAGGATAGACAGCAGCTTCCCCCCGAGCCACCGGTCACACCGACACCAGATCCTGAACCTGAGTGAGTTAAACAAATTCTGTCAAGTTATAAGTGTTCGAATGTTTGCAGAAATTGTACTCACTGTACTTGTATTTTTTACATCATAGTCCTGCCACATGCAAAGTGCTAGATGATCCTGCTTCAGATCCTCCTGCAGCGTCTGAGGAAAAGAAGAATAGAATCCGTAAGTTATTACATTCTTTTCCAACACTTTCAATGCTCTTTTATTTTTCAGAACTATTTTGAGAATCTTACTTCTGGTAGCATGTTTCTCAGTGTGTTTGTGAACAATCAAACAAATGTTAGACAGTTTTTATAGATCTATCAATCATTGGATGAACAGTTGTGTCATTTATCTACTGGGATTTGTTCTCAACAGCTCTTGCACTAAAGCAGATTTTGGGTGGACAGTAGGCGTCTATAGAACCGCCTGTAACAGTGGACCCAGCACCTCCATCTGAGTGAGTTGTGAATATTCTCTTGATTTATATAGCAGTCTGAGTGCTTGAATGTTTGTGAAAACACTAAAAATACTTGGATTTTTAGGGAACCTAAAATTGAGGATCCTCAAAAGAAGCCTGAGGATCCTGCTTCAGCCGACGGGTCCAGTACACCTCCTGGAGCGCATAAGAGCTCAAAGAAGAAGAGTCGGAGGGGGAGGAATAAAACTCGTAAGTTTTATATTCTTTTCCAACCTGCCCAACACTGTCGGTGCTCTTTTATTTTGTTGTTATGAAAACTCTAGTTTTTGATATCAGTAATTGGATGAACAGGTGAATCATTTACCTGCTCTGATTTGATCTCAACAGGTTTTCCACCGATGCAGGAGATCAGCGGCACACTGGAGACTGACTCCAGTAATAAAGATCAGTGTATGCTGCTGGACCTGTCCGAAGAACCCGTGGTCACACAATCACCAGCTCCTGTACCTGAGTGAGTTCAAATAATTCTGTCAACTTATAAATGCTCCAGTGTTTGCAGAAGTGGTACTTACAGTACTTTTCCTTGTATCTTTAGACATCAAGCTCCGGCCACAAGCTCCTCCNATCAAACAAATGTTAGACAGTTTTTATAGATCTATCAATCATTGGATGAACAGTTGTGTCATTTATCTACTGGGATTTGTTCTCAACAGCTCTTGCACTAAAGCAGATTTTGGGTGGACAGTAGGCGTCTATAGAACCGCCTGTAACAGTGGACCCAGCACCTCCATCTGAGTGAGTTGTGAATATTCTCTTGATTTATATAGCAGTCTGAGTGCTTGAATGTTTGTGAAAACACTAAAAATACTTGGATTTTTAGGGAACCTAAAATTGAGGATCCTCAAAAGAAGCCTGAGGATCCTGCTTCAGCCGACGGGTCCAGTACACCTCCTGGAGCGCATAAGAGCTCAAAGAAGAAGAGTCGGAGGGGGAGGAATAAAACTCGTAAGTTTTATATTCTTTTCCAACCTGCCCAACACTGTCGGTGCTCTTTTATTTTGTTGTTATGAAAACTCTAGTTTTTGATATCAGTAATTGGATGAACAGGTGAATCATTTACCTGCTCTGATTTGATCTCAACAGGTTTTCCACCGATGCAGGAGATCAGCGGCACACTGGAGACTGACTCCAGTAATAAAGATCAGTGTATGCTGCTGGACCTGTCCGAAGAACCCGTGGTCACACAATCACCAGCTCCTGTACCTGAGTGAGTTCAAATAATTCTGTCAACTTATAAATGCTCCAGTGTTTGCAGAAGTGGTACTTACAGTACTTTTCCTTGTATCTTTAGACATCAAGCTCCGGCCACAAGCTCCTCCACAGTGAATGTTGTGAGCCCATGAGACGGACCGATAAACACTCCTGCAGAGAGTACAGGATCTGTTTTGATGAGGAGCTCTGAATGCAGTGTTGAAGATCTCTGCAGGATGCTGGATGAAGTGCATCTGTCCAGAGAGCCGTGGGTCACACCAACACAAGCTCCTGTACCTCAGTGAGTCTCAATTTATAAGTGCTTAAATGTTTGCAGGAACAGTACTTACGTATTTTTTCTTGTATTTTTAGGTGTCATCGTTTGGTGTCTAGCTCCTCAAAGCCTCTTCTCCAGCCGGCCACATTTGTCTTTAAATCACCACCTGCATTCGGTAAGTTGTTATTGTTAAATCTGACCTACAGTTTCAATGCTCCTTTTTAAAACTGTTTTGAAAATCCTAATGTTTCATATCAGTCATTGGATGAACAGGAGTGTCATTTATCTACTCTGGTTTGTTCTCAACAGCTTCTCCAGAGAAGAAGAAGAAGAGGAGGTCTCTAAAGACTGAAGACTCCTACATTAAAGATCTCTGCAGGAAGCTGAAGCGACTGCATCTGTCCAGAAAATACTGTGACAAGCCGAAACCAGCTCCTGTACCTCAGTGAGTTAAACAAATTCTCTCAATTTATAAATGCTTGAATGTTTGTAGAAACAGTACTGAAAGTGATTTTTCTTGTATTTTTAGGAATGATTTGGTCTCAAGCTCCTCTGAAATGAATGGAGGGAGCCCACTAAACAGGCCGAAACCTGTTCTTAAGCCTGCCACATTTGTTTTTAAACCACAACCTGAATTTGGTAAGTTATTATTAATTTTTTCTGACAGTTTTAACTCTCTCAAAACTGTTTTGAAAATCCAAATGTTTTATATCAGTCATTGGATGAACAGGTGTGTCATTTATCGTCTCTGATTCTCAACAGCTTGTCCCGAGGAGGAGATGAGGAGCTCTCCAAATACTGACTCAAGTATTGAGGATCTTTGCAGGATGCTGGATTAAGTGCATCTGTCCACAGATCACTGGATCACATCGACACCAGCTCCTGTACCTCAGTAAGTCTCAATTTATAAGTGCTTGAATGTTTTTAGAAACAGTACTTACAGTATTTTTTTCTTGAATTTGTAGGTGTCATTGTTTGGGGTCAAGCTCCTCCACAACATCAAAACCTCTTCTTCGGTTGGCCACGTTTGTTTTTAAATCACCACCTGCATTCGGTAAGTTGTTATTGTTCTATATGAGCAACAGTTTCAATGCTCCTTTTATTTTTTTAAACTGTTTTGAAAATCCTAATGTTTGATATCAGTCATTGGATGAACAGGAGTGTCATTTATCTACTCTGGTTTGTTCTCAACAGTTTCTCCAGAGAAGAGGAGGTCTCTAAAGCCCGAAGACTCCAGCTTTACAGATCTCTGCAGGAAGCTGAAGCGACTGCATCTGTCCAAAAGACACCGTGACAGGCCGAAACCTCCTCTTCATCCAGCCTCATTTGTTTTTAAACCACCACCTGAATTTGGTAAGTTATTTCCTTTTTTCTGGCAAGTTTCAATTCTCTCAAAACTGTTTTGAAAATCCTAATTTTTGATATGGGTCATTGGATGAACAGGTGTGTTATTTATCTACTCTGATTTGTTTTCTACAGGTTTTGCACAGACTGACTCCAGTGTTGAAGAGCTCTGCAGGTTGCTGGATGGACTGCATTTGTCCTGAGAACTGCAGGTCACACCGACACCAGCTCCTCTACCTGCGCGAGTCTCAAAAAGCTTTTGAATATTTGTAGAAATGGTACTTGCAGTATTTTTCCTCCTGTTTATTATAAATGTACTTAATCTTTATTTGTTTATTTTTGCAGCTAAAGAGCAGCGACCCACCAGAAATTCAGCCAATAAATCAAAATGACTGAAATTAGAAGCAGCAAAAAAAAAAGAAAAAGTACCAGTTGGTACAATTACCAATAAGTAAATAATCAATGAAATGTTTTCTAAAATCTGAACCTGCTTCTGAAATCAGTCATTGTGTCACATTTAGTATTTTATAAACAGTGAATAGTGCACACAGTGTACTTCATAGGGCATAGGGAACGATTCAGGTATGTAGGAGATCAAACCATCCGGTCAACATAACTTGTTGAATCCTTGTTGAAAAAAATGGAAGAATCCTAACAAATCAATAAACCCCGAGAAGCAGTGGGTTACAGTGCATTTTATAACAGCTGAGTTTTTAGGCATGACACGAAGCCGAGTGCCTGAAACGCCCTATTAACTGTTATAAAGTGAACTGTAACTAGGGCTGAGCGATTAATCGAAATCGAATCGTTGCGATTTGCTAATGCGAATGTGAAAAAAAAGAAACGTGTCTGTTCCAAGCCTGCTTTGAGTGGCATTCTTGCTAACCAACTGAGTGAGCGCACCTCCATTATGCCCAATCATCACTGCCCTTGCCAACTGCGTCAACGGCAATCTTAAAAAAACAGAAATCGGGAGAGAGAGTGGGATTACTCGCGCGTCTCGCGGAAGAACCGTTTAAAGTTGATGCGCGCACACACAGCCTGTCATAAAAGAGTGGCCTTTTATTGTGGCCAGCCTAAGGCAAAAAAACAACAATAAGCACAATAAAATAATTATACTCAATTATCAAGCCTCTTTGTTTTATCCATGTATGAGTTTTAAAGGAGGTTGGAAATGACCTCGGCACTAAAAGTGTGAAACAGAAATCTGTAACGCAGGTCGAGCACTTTCATAAGGTGGCGAAACTTTAACTTTAGTGTACAGCGAATGGATATTTACAACAGGAAGGTGTTTATCCATCTCAGTGTGTACGTAGACTCATGAGCAAAGACAAACAGCAAATTCTGAGAGAAATAAGAGGTACAGAAATGATTTAAACCACGTATTGAAGTGTGAATGTCGTATGGAACCGTTCAGTATCATATCGAGGATTGAGAACTTCCTAGTAGTTTCCACAAAACTGAACCGAAAAATAGTATCCATTAAAAGAATGACTGAATCTTAGTGCAGCTTTTTACATTATAGATCACATGTGTCAAATACAAGGCCCGCGGGCCAAATCCGGCCCGCCCCCTCATTTTATGTGGCCCGCGAGAGCTTACAAATTATTGTAGTGTTATTATACATTTTATGTCCACGACCTGAAAATGCAACTCAACTTTATTACCTGCGCGATGATGACATCTAGCCAGTAGGTGGCAGTGTCCGTATATATCGCAGAAATAAGCCCCTCCAGTGCGATCAGGTTGTTTCTTGTTTCACACTGGAGGGGCTTATTTCGCGATAACAGCCAGCTGCTTGTACATTATCCCGCTTATTACGCGGGTTACTTGCCACATGAGAAAAAAAACTTGACATGAAATGTGAATTTGAAATATTTTATTAGCTCATTTTCACTGAATGCAGACCTAACAGGAAAAGCTGTTTACTTTCGGTTTTAAGGTAAGAAACAACGTTCAAATGTCACGAACATTCAATTTGGTTTAATAATTTGTAAATATAATATCATATATGTTATTAAAAGACATATTTATTTTTAATTTGTCAAAAAAAACCCTGTCAAAACGATTTGTTGCGTCAGGGTTACCCTGTGTTATTAGTTTTGAGAGGTTATCTGGGAATAACGAACCTGCAAATGTCGCGACTGGCCAATCAGAATCAAGCATTCCAACGAGCGGTGTAATAAGTGAGTGATATGATATATATATATATATATATTAATTAGACACATCGTGTCAAACAAAGAAAAATTGATGCAGAGGGGAGGCTATTTCAAGAGGGATGGGAAAGCAAATACATGTTTGTGCTTAATGGAAACAAGCCGGTGTGTCGTCTTTGCCAGGAGGCCATCCCTGTTAAAAAAAACAGCATATGCTGGTTTGGTATGTTTTGATGCTGGTTTGTGCTGGTTTAGTTGGTCTTTAGCTGGTCCATATCTGGTTTAAGATGGTCCAACCAGCATCAAAACATACCTAACCCAGCATATACTGTTTTTTTCAACAGGGGTGGCTGTGCTCAAAGAATACAGTACAATTTACGTCGGCACTTCGAAACCAAACACGTAGCAAAGTATGCTAACCTTAGCCTCCTAGAAAAGCAACAAAAGGTACAAGACTTGAAAAAAAACTTACGTTTTTGGCAGAATTTGTTTGCAAATGCTTCTGTAAAAAGTGATGCAGCCGTGAAAGCCAGCTTTATTGTGGCTGAAGAAATCGCCCGAGTTACCAAGTGTTTTTCAGAAGGTACATTTTTAAAGCAGTGTATGCTGAAGATATGTGCGCAAGTGTGCCCTGACCACAAAGGCCTTTAAAAATGTTAGCTTGTCAAGAAACACTATGCAGACCGACTATGTGTTCATACAGAAACATATCTTTTTTTTTTTTAATAAACTGTACAATAGTTGTACACTTGAATACACTTTATTTTACTGGTCTTTTACTGTCAAAACTAGGTATTAATTGAGTTATTACCAAAAGGAGTAATTAAGTGCAGATGTAATTATGCAGTGTGATAAAAGAGTGGATACATTTATATAGTCATACAGTTACAGTTACAACCGGCCCTTTGAGAGCAACCATAATACTGATGTGGCCCGGGATGAAATCGAGTTTGACACCCCTGTTATAGATCATGTCGTTTCAAAGAATAGACTTCAGAACTATGTTGTCATTAGTAAACTAACTGCCTACAAATGTTTTTGCAGCATTAGACAGCCTGAGCTGAAGAAAACATTTGTCATATTGTGTCATTTTTAACTCTTCCCCCGCCAGCGTTTTAAAAAAAAGTTGCCAGCCAGCGTTTTTTTTAACATTTTCACTAAATTTTGATGGCTCACAGTACATTTTCTGTAATTAATTTATGGACAAACAATATATCAAATGAAAGAACAGAGTCTCTGCTTTTAAACAAAAGAAACTGTATTCTTCTATCTTCATTTGTTTTTTTTTTTATCACCCCTTAGATGTGGGTAGGTTTCTTCAAAAATGCATCACTTTGATTAAACACCTTAGATAATTAACATTTTTTGGTTAAAGACTCCACCCAGATTAGACTCGGAACAATCATTAAAAACAGATCAAATATATATGTTCTAGGTTCAGAGATTCTGTACTTTTTCCAAAGGTGTGTAACAGCGCCACCTGCTGTATAACAGTACAAACACCGATTGCCGTAATAACTCGTCAATTGCGGGGAAAGAGTTAACATAACACGTCAGCGGCCTGTAAGCTAATAAGTTTGTCTTGTTTTCTTGTCTCATCCTCGGGACATCTGAGTCCGACAGAACCAGCTCCGGTTTGACTGAATGCTCAGTCTGGGGATGATCACAGCTGATGTCTGCATCAAGCAGAAGGTAATGAGAGTCTGCAATGAGTCGAGTGATGAAGTGATGCCAGAAGAGAGAGGTAAGCGGCGGTCTAAAACATCCCGATTGACAGGATGATCAATCTCCTCCCAATTTATGTTAAATCTTAACACAACGTAAACGTAAGTTAAACAATGTTGTAAAGTGTTGGCATATTTTTATACCTTACACACACACAGGTTGGTCGTCTGAGAATTTCTAAGCATTCACATTTCTCTGAGCAGTGAGACACCATCATAACCTTGTAAAGCCTCAATGTTTTCAGCATAGATCAACACGACTTGCATTCACTTAATGAGAGGCCTTTAGCTTCAGAAACCGGTCCTGTCATTAAAAGCAGTGACAGAGCAAAACAAAAATCAACAAAACTCTCTATTGTTGAGAACAATAACTCTACAATGTAGCCACGTGTAGTTTCAAATTCTATTATTTATCTGTTTTAAACTTATAAAAAACAATATATTTATATTGTCCACATTCACATTCCTACTAAATACCAGAAACTCAAAAATCAAATCAAGAATAAAACACAGCCAAATAAAGAAAACACAAAAGAGGAAAAACCAAGAACCAGGCAAAACCAGGTTGGTATTCCAGAAAGCTGGTTATGTGACATACCAGGGTAAGTTTAAGGGTAGGTTAGCTGATAACCTCAACTTTCGGTTCCAAAAACAGAGGTAACTTTCAGGGTATGTAAGTAACCATAGAAACTTACTCTCTGAAGATTATTATGTTCCAGGGTTGGTTCATTTCAAGGAAATGTCACTAAGCTTCAGGGGTTGTCATCCGCACATGTGTGCGCTTTTGATGAACGTCAAGTGGGTGTGGAAGCACAGATTACGTATAATATATTATAATTTTACAGCAGAGCCAGACTTAAAACTCTAAGGTTGCAAGTTCGATGCCCAGGCTAGCAGGTTTCCAAGGCTTTGTTAGGTGACCCCCAATGGGATCACCTATGGCATACTGTTCACATATTTAAATTCTTATTATAACTTTAATTTCAAGAACGCAGACTTGAGGTTTTTTCATACTGACTGTATTCCTTAAACATGTCTTTCTGATCCTCAGCCTCCTCATACAGTTTAGTATTGAAAGGCCTTTCTCCAAATTACAATTAGCCTTTTAGGATAGGCCTTTTCCACCTCTTTTAACATTTGGAAAGCCATAGCCTTTTGCTAACAAAGTTAAACCAAAAAATGAAAATGGATATATTTGACATATGTGTCTTTTGCATTCGCGTTGCATGCATTCGCATTTATAATACGTCCGTCTAAGCGGCCAATGCCTCCGTTACGGCCCCATACGTTAGCGGCCCACCGGGAAAACGCCCGGTACGCCAGATGGCCAGTCCGCCCCTGCGGGAAACTCACACATTAGATTCACTTCGAGGCCAATTTTAGAATAGGCACTAGTATCTTCATAAATCAACTGCAGATTCTAGGTTTCATATTTAAAATCTTCGATACAAAAACACCACAGTGAAAAAGTGGCTTTAGATGTAGGCCAATAGCGTTTTAGCTGGTGAGGATTCGCGACCAATTGAAAAGACCTTTCAGCACCCCTCCACCTTTAGGCATGCCCATTTCTCCGACCTGCAGATACCCCTGCCGTTATAGCTCAGTCTCTTGTGTTACCCAGGCAGCGCGTGACGCGTTTGTGTTTACATTCTAAAACTTTCCGTTACCAGCCCTGCGGTAGGGTTGAGTATCGTTTTTTTTTTTTCAATACCGGTGCCAAATCGATACCTGTAAAACGGTACCGGTGCCAAAACGGTGCCTGAACCGATACTTTTTAAATGATGGTGGATGACTCAAGAATACATCTTTATTAGAGAGAAACATCTTAAATTGAACAATATATTAAAAGTTTAAAGTATACATGAATAAGTAAATACAATAAATACAAAACACAACAACAATAAAACCTAACATAAAAACTACAGCAATTTAACAGCTTCAAATTTCAGCAATTCTTTTGCAGAAATACAACCATATTTGCCTTCTCTGGCAAAATACTACACCTCTCCTGACTTTTTGCATGTCCTGAACAGGAGAAAACTCTCTCAGGTGGTCTCAGACATAAATATTTTACAAATCGTTTGATCATTTGTTAGCATGACTGCAACATTTACATTTTGCAATTAGCATTACATTAGCCTACTACTAACCTGCGGAAAGGCTGATGTCGTCATCATAATTGAGAGTGCCAGCTGATGTCCAAAAGCTTTCAAGTTTATTCCGTGTGCCCTCGAATGTTTCATTCGGTTTGAAGTGTTTCCCCCTTTACACGCAACCGTTGCAAAACGTTTGCTGCACGTCGCGGTTTCGGAATTCTTTCGTGTGAAATATAGCCACACTTTAGAGCGTTTAGTTTTAGGCATTTTAACTTAAGCGCGTTTAATGTAGCTAGTGTAACCGGAGTCTTTCTACTCATCCCGATTAACCCTCTGCGTTGTGTTTTCTTTTCTTCTATGTGGGTGAATGAAATGAAGAGCCAAAGACGTGGTGCTGGTTCAGAAGTTTTTATCTGAAGTGATAGGAAACATGCAGTTAGCTATGTCTCTATTCTGTCTGCTTCCACGCTCTCGTCTCAGACCACATGCGGACTCAAGAGAAACGGCGCTGGCGCACCCCCATGACGTCACAGACGCCATGTAATTACATGTAACAGAAACATCTGTCTCTCGTCATCAAAACATTAAATCAACAAAAACCATCTCAATACATTCACTTCACTAGTATTTCACATTACAAAACAAATCACAAATATGAGAAACCATTCAATAAAAGAACATATGAGATTACAAACGTACCTGAAGTGATAGGAAACATGCAGTTAGCAGCAGTTATGTCTCTATACTGTCTGCTCCCACTAAACATTCAAACATTAGATAGCAGTTAGCAGTAACACTTTACATACAGAGCAGATAGAGAACATTACATTCCAACTTCACTTCCTCACATTACCTTTTTGTACAAAAGGATGTACATTAACTGCACACTCAATAAATATAAACCATTTTTATAACACATATACATTTGTATCAGAACGTGAACCAAACAATTAATAATTTTCACTCTATTTCGCACATTACTCGACTTGAGCAAACCATATACGTACCGCTCTCGTCTCAGACCACATGCGGACTGAAGAGAAACGGCGCTGGCGCACCCGTGACGTCACAGGCGCGACGTGCAATGTACTTATAGAAAATGAATTAACGAAAAATATACAAATAAATCATTTCTTCATTCTTCTCACATAAATAAAATCTCAAGATAATGTGGGAAATATTATTCAGAATATGAGTATGAAGTAATTACTATATAATCAATAAGTGAATTTCATTAATAATCATTGCATTGTGTTTGTTTAAATGTGTTTGCTGTGTTGCTCAGTGAAAAGTTCGGTCAAGCATTAGACTGTTTGTAAAAGAAAAACAGGAAACTGGCTTAACCGCAGGAGAGGAACTTACTGTGTGTACGTGCAGAATCATCACAGCTCGTTTTGACGAGTCTAACCAACTAACACACACACAGAGTTATGAATTAATCCATTGCATATGTTTTAAGTATAATCATGAGTTTTGATGTGTTTTATTGAACCATAGGATTAAGAAGCAATGCTGCATAATCAAAGTATTAGATGATTGAGTGTTTTTTACTGAAAGTATTTTTACATGTTGTTTTGCGATATGAAACTGTCTCTAGACGACACTTCCTCTTTATTAGCAACTGACCACACGTTGCAAAACATGTGTCGTGCAAAAAAGATGTTTTGCAGATATGCATGGTGATTGGTGCAGAGACAGCACTCCTTACAAGGCAGGGGAGGAGTCAGAAGATGCGAACGACGTCACATACTGAATAAATATATGTGTTTTGAATAATTTGGGTTGTTGGCTTTTTGGAGAGAGTGGTGATTTACTGGCAACCCAAAGCTTTGTTACTCCTTTTTACATCTGATAATAAACTTCTAATCGATTTTGAAGAACGTCTCTGTACAAATTTTTGAACATGCAGGACTGCCTCAAAAGTCCAACAATTGGTGACCCGTGACGTGATTTGTCAAGAGACGAGGGCACATTTGCCATTTGCGTTGAGGAAAACGGAACGAATTCAGGTTCAACACACAGGTCGCGACCAACATAAGAAAAGGTAAGCAGAAGCCTGTTTAATCAAAATTCTGCTATTGAACATACCTAAATTGTTGTGTTGAATTTGATGAACATTCCGCATGAGTAGAACTAAATTATAAAGAGAAGTTGTGAGAAATCAGATTTAAAAAGAAATACTGTAAGACGGTGAAATGAGATTGCTCATAGAATGGGAGACCTCGATTAGAAATCTGTAAATTCTGTGGTTAGAGTCCCTGCGATGAAAGAATCTAAATCCGGTTAGATCCCTCGATTAAAGATATCAGTAAATTTGTGGTTAAGTCCCTGGGAGAAAAAGCCAGGTAAATTCCGGTTAGGTCCCTCGAGTCGGCGAACTCGTAAAGGAATATTCCAAAATTGTTTGTTGTGTTTGAATGTTAAGAGTTGAATGTGAATGACTGATAAAGGCGATGAAGAAAAGACGTTGCGTCACAGAGACTCGTTGAGAAATTGAGACGTTGCGTCAGTAATTAAGTGGAATTAATTTGAGTAATAACTAGTCAACGACTACCTTATACTATAAATTCGGAATAATAGAGGCTGTAAATATTGTGATACAGTACATTTGTGTGTAAAATGGCTGAATTTCAGAAAGAATGTGATGAATACGGATGTCCAGC
The DNA here is from genome assembly GCF_024868665.1 of Triplophysa rosa. Classification (NCBI taxonomy): domain Eukaryota; kingdom Metazoa; phylum Chordata; class Actinopteri; order Cypriniformes; family Nemacheilidae; genus Triplophysa; species Triplophysa rosa. Next base: position 4,203,387 of record NC_079908.1, read on the forward strand.
CAGTGTTGTTGCAGTGGCAAAAGGTTACAGGATATGCTGTTGCACAGACAGAACCACAAGATAAGAAACAAGACAGAAAGAAATAGAAAATGCTGGGTAGCATTATGGATGATTGTGGATGGGAAAATGCAGAAGAAGTGAGAATGCCTCTAGCACCGAAAGTTAGAGAAATGGAAAAGAAAGCACATAGTAAGTTACGGAGACATGTTGAAGAGAAAGATAGGTTAAGTGGTATAATGCAGGAAAGACATGGTAGCGAGGAAGAAATCTAAAAAAGAAACTTAGAGTGTAGACTAGAGTAGCTTGTGACAACGCACAGCACTCAGCTCACAGAAACCACAGAGGGAGAAGAATAGGGAAGTGAACAGCTCAGGTCAGAGAGAAAAAGAAGAGAAACAGGAACGCTCAGCCAACCCTCGCTCCCCTCCGAGAAACACTCCTTCAATTACCAGATCTTAAGCCATCCTCCCCATAGAGCCGTCCCACAGCAGGTGGTGTGGAAATAGCTAGTGGGGAGAAGTAGATGTATGACTCTAAATGTAGTTACAAGATCAGATACAGGCACCATTGATGCAGAGACCAGGTGGGAACCTTCAGTACCAAGCCTGGTCACATAGTGATATGACAGCAATAGTGAGTAAACTAGCCACCTATTACCTCTGGGGGCAGCAGATGGCTAAGTAAATTAACCACCCTATGTCATGGAACTTGTTTGGCTTTGGGTGACTTAGAGATGCCTGTTAGGACAATACTGACAGCCTCACAAATGCAGTTTAGAACGTGGAAGCTGGCATACGAGACGCAAATGAAACACTCATTTCGTCAGGGTAAGCACTGATGTTGGCGGAGCATTAAGACGCTTATATCCTGTACCACCAACTGTGTACCAAAACATTAAATTCCGTATCAAACCAGGTGAGACTGGAGCAGCCTATTATTTTCGTTGTGCTGCTGAATGGGAACAAATGGTTGAAGAAAATAGTCTAATTAATCCGGTAACAAGAGACATATTCAGAACAGCAGTCATGACAGGAGCTCCAAATGGAGTTAAACAATCCATGGAGAATAACCCAGACATTCCAGTTGCAACTAATGAAGTATGGGAAAGACATTTAGTGCACCACACTGATAGGGCTGTAGAGAGGGTCAGCAAAGAAGAAGAAGAATTAGAAAAGTNATCGAATACCACCCTGGTGGTTGATATACGCCACGGCAGCTGTGCTGTCCGACCGGACCAGCACGTGTCTGCCCTGCACGAAGGGTTGGAACTCTTCAGCGCAAGTAGCACAGCCCACAACTCTAGGCAGTTGATGTGCCATCGCAGGCGGGGGCCCGTCCACCGCCCCGCTACTGCGTGCCCGTTGCACACAGCACCCCAGCCCTGAAGGGAGGCATCCGTCGTTACCACGACGTGTCTTGATACCTGCCCTAGGGGGACCCCTCCCGTAGGAAGGCCATCGATGACCAAGGGGTCAGGGTGCGCCGACAGAAGGACGTGATGACCATACGCCTGCTGCCGGTGTGCCACGCTCTCCAAGGAACCCGACTCTGTAGCCAGTGTTGGAGCGGTCGCATGTGCATCAACCCGAGGGGGACCACCCCCGCCGAGGATGCCATGTGCCCCAGGAGCCTCTGAAAATGTTTCAGGGAGACCGCCGGCTGCCTGAAAACCTTCAGGCAGCGTAACACTGACCGGGCACGCTCTGTAGTCAGTCGTGCTGTCATGGAGACAGAGTCGAGTTCCATACCGAGAAAGGAGATGCTCTGCGGGGGGAGAGCTTGCTCTTTTCCCAGTTGACCTGTAGCCCCAACCGATCTAGGTGCCGGAGCACCAGGTCCCTGTGTGTAACAACAGATCTCGCGAGTGAGCCAAGACGAGCCAGTCGTCGAGATAGTTGAGTACCCGCACACCTTCTTCCTTGAGGGGAAGAAGGGCGGCCTCCACGACCTTCGTAAAGACACGTGGAGACAGGGACAGACCGAAGGGGAGGACCCTGTACTGATATGCCCGTCCCTCGAACGCGAACCGCAGGAACGGCCGGTGTCGAGGGAGGATCGAGACATGAAAGTACGCATCCTTCAGGTCGATTGCCATGAACCAGTCCTGACGCCTGACTGAGCCAGGATGCGCTTCTGCGTACCATCCTGAAAGGCAGCTTGTGTAGGTGCCTGTTCAGAACACGCAAATCCAAGATAGGGCGCAACCCCCCGCCTTTCTTGGGGACAATGAAGTACGGGCTGTAGAACCCGCTGAACATCTCGGCCAGTGGGACGGGCTCGATCGCTCCCTTCACCAGAAGGGAGGCGACCTCCGCCCGAAGCACGGGGGCATCCCTGCCTCTGACTGAGGTAAAGAGGACGCCCGGAACTTGGGCGGACGTTTCGCAAACTGAATCGCGTAGCCGAGACGGATCGTCTTCCTCAGCCAATCTGACAGTCTGGGAAGCTGAGACCAGGCACCCAGAAACTGTGACAGGGGGACTAGAGGTTTGATCTGCTTCATCGTCCCCCCGGAGGGTGGTTCGATGGCTAGCAGTACGGATTCCTTGCCGAGGGAGGACCCCCGGGGAGGAGATCGGCTCTGCTGTTTTTCCTGCCTGGCGATTGTCTGGCTCGACGCACTGTCTGTCTGAGAGTGCTGAAGGCCAGTGTTTATACTCGACATTGCGCTTCGCCATGACGCAACGTCGAGTTGCCGTCCACCGTCGACCAGAGGGTGGGAACGGCTGTGACAACCCAGAGAGAGAGGAAACTCTTTTCGTGAGGAAGTGGGCGCTGGCCCCCCGGGGGGACCAGCTGATGGTAGGACGGGGCAGGAACCGTCCCTATCCGATCCAGCGATGTGGTGGCTGGAATCGGGCCCGATGGTATCTCAATCTCCCTGGGGTCTCTCCGTCAGGGCCGCTTCTGCTTCCGCGACGGCTGCTGACGGGGAGGCGGTTTCCTCTTCGACGTCCTTCTCCGGGAGGCAGCCTGAGAAGGGGGCACTGGAGCCGGATCCGGAGTCGAAGAGGTCCGGGGCTGCCGGGAAGCAGACGCCGCTCGGGATCTCGGAGGCCTGACGACGGCCGAGTCACGGCGGGGCAAGATGTGCTTGATAGCCTCCGTCTGCTTCTTCACCGTTGAGAACTGCTGAGAGAAATCCTCAACGGTGTCACCAAACAGCCCTCCCTGCGAGATGGGGGCGTCGAGAAAGCGAACCTTCTCAGCGTCCCGCATCTGCGCAAGGTTGAGCCAGAGGTGCCTCTCTTGGACCACCATGGTGGACATCGCCCGACCCAAGGCCCGTGCCGTCACCTTAGTCGCCCGTAGAGCGAGATCGGTGGCGGTACGGAGTTCCTGCATAACCGTTGGGTCGGTCTTACCCTCGTGGAGCTCCTTCAACGCCTTGGCCTGGTGGACCTGCAGGATGGCCATGGCGTGGAGGGAGGAGGCGGCCTGACCCGCAGCCATGTAAGCCTTCGACACCAGCGATGCCGAAAACTTACACGCCTTGGATGGGAGTCTAGGCCGAGCCCTCCAGGTGGCCGCTGTCTGCGGGCATAGGTGCACCGCGACAGCACGCTCCACCTGGGGGATCTCGACATAGCCCCTGGCCGCCCCACCATCGAGGGAAGTAAGGGCGACTGAGCCTTTCTGACTGGAACGAGCCGTGAGGGGCGCGTTCCAAGTCTTACTCAGCTCCTCATGTACCTCCGGGAAATACGGGACCGGCGCTGGGCGCGGCTTGGAGCCGCGCTCAGACCCCAGGTACCACGTATCCAACCGCGAGCGCTGGGGTAAAGGCGGTGCTGTGCACTGCAGCCCAATGCTCGCGGCGGCCCGGAAGAGCATGGTTGACATCTCAACGTCCGCCTCTTCCTGGGCTCGTCCCCCCGGGGGAGGGAGCTCCGAGGAATCGTCGGGGTCGGATGCCAAGAGGTCGCCCTCCGATGCTGTGATCGACATCTCATCTTCGTCACGCACTCCCGAGTACGTGGCGGAGGAACAAGACGGGGTAGGACCGTCTCTTAAGGAATGGTCAGACAAGCGTAGACGGGGCGTGAACGGTCCGTGAGCCTGTGGCTGGCGGTCTAACGTTCACGGTGATCCCCATATCACCCCCGGTGTTAACTGAAACGGGCGGCAGGGCCGTAGTCACTGCCGTCACGGATCGGGTAACAGACGAGGTGGTGGCTTTACCCATAAAGAATACAGCCACCCGTGACCGCAACGTCTGGATAGGCATCTTCCCGCAGTGCGGGCAAGATGTATCCACGAAGGCTGCCTCAGCGTGCTGGAGACCCAAACACGTGAGACAGACATCGTGTCCATCCCCTTCCTCAATGAGCGCGTCGCACCCAAGAGAACAGCGGGACATGCCACGCTGGAGAAATTTAGCTCTTTTAGAAAAAAAGTGCTCAGACACTTCTGGAACTGCCGAGACGCCCAGGGGAAAGTCGCTGCAGGAAGGGACCGTCCGCTGCACCACGTCGTAGATTCCAGCAGATACCAGCGAAGAACTGGAAGATCAGCGAAGATCTGGAAGATCAGCGAAGACCTGGAGCTGCTCATCAGATGCGTAGGCTCTGAAGAACAAAAGGTGAATGAATGAGCACGCCGGCTTCCCTCTTATACCCGGACATCCGGGGAGGAGCCCGGCATGCAAATTTCATTCGCCAATTTTCATTGGCCTTTTCTAAATACTCAGAAGATGATAGGTTCTCAAGACAAACCCCATTCTGTCGGTTCACACAACGTCGAGAGACCGACAGAAAGGGAACTATGTTAATAAACTAACTGCCTAAACATGTTTTTGCAGCATTAGTCGGCCTGAGCTGAAGCAAACATTTGTCATATTGTGTCATTTTTAACTCTTTCCCCGCCAGCCTTTTAAAAAAAGAGTTGCCAGCCAGCGGTTTTTTAACATTTTCACTAAATTTTGATGGCTCACAGTATATTTTCTGTAATTAATTTATGGACAAACAATATATCAAATGAAAGAACAGTCTCTGCTTTTAAACAAAAGAAACCGTATTCTTCTATCTTCATTTGTTCTTTTTTTATCACCCCTTAGTTGTGGGTAGGTTTCTTCAAAAATGCATCACTTTGATTGACCAAAAAATGTTAATTATCTCAGCTGTTTAAAGACTTCACTAGTGTTGTCACCATACCAAATTTTTGACTTCGATACAATACCTAAGAAAAGTATTTCGATACCAATACTAAATTGATACCATGCAAAAAGAACATACAGGAAGTAATTAAATAAAAAATGATGAAACATAAATAACTTAAAATTCTGTTATTTTATTTTTATCTTACAACTTACACGTGTTCCTGCCTTGCTTTTTGAGCATATCTTCCCCCTTATTTAAAAATAACATGTCACCACACAGACCTACATATGAGTGTCAGGTGTCAATCTATGATACAGTCCAAACATGTACCTGTCTCAGTGTTTGCTGCTGTTACTAAGGTGAAACGAGAAAATAAACTGTTTAAACTTAAATTAATCTACATAAATACTAGCTAAGACCTTAAAGCATGGTAATTCATTCACTTCAATACATAAAAATTCATTAAAAACATTACATAATGCATTCTGACATGAACTAACAATAAATCTCTTTTTACAGCATTTATTAATTTGTTTATGTAACTTAATACAAATCTAGTTGTTTATTCATATTAGTTCATTATAAATGTTAACAAATACAACTGTTAATATTTTAAATTGATTGAAATTTAAATATTTATTAAATCCGTTGAAATGAACCATTAAGATGAATAAATGCTGTAGAAGTATTAGTACCCATTATTTGTTCATGTTAGCTAACTAATGTTTAGAAATGGAACCTAGTTGTAAAGCTTATCAATAATGGTGGCCTGTCACAAAATAAATCATAAAGCATTATTCAGGCTATTGTTATCATTCACATACCTACCTGTCAATTTTAAAGTTCTTTAAACGGTCGGGATGTCTGTTGGTGAAATGCTTTGCCAAGCTGATCATGTTGGCCCTTTTGGTCCGCAGACGGACTTCGTCTTTAACTCGGCTATAATGCCCCTTTGCGCATCTGCTTCACTGACAAGTCGTGAACAGACGGAAAAGGCACTTGTGTTTGCCGCCATGACTTTCATCTTGTCGTCACCAAATAAGTGAGAAATTGGTATCGTTTTAACAGAAGGGTATTGCGGTGTAATGCAACACTAGACTCCACCCAGATTAGACTTTGAACCTAGAAAGTATATATTTTATCTGTTTTTAGTGATTGTTCAGAGATTCTGTACTTTTTCCAAAGGTGTGTAACAGCGCCACCTGCTGTATAACAGTACAAACACCGATTGCCGTAATAACTCGTCAATTGCGGGGAAAGAGTTAACATAACACGTCAGCGGCCTGTAAGCTAATAAGTTTGTCTTGTTTTCTTGTCTCATCCTCGGGACATCTGAGTCCGACAGAACCAGCTCCGGTTTGACTGAATGCTCAGTCTGGGGATGATCACAGCTGATGTCTGCATCAAGCAGAAGGTAATGAGAGTCTGCAATGAGTCGAGTGATGAAGTGATGCCAGAAGAGAGAGGTAAGCGGCGGTCTAAAACATCCTGATTGACAGGATGATCAATCTCCTCCCAATTTATGTTAAATCTTAACACAATGTAAACGTAAGTTAAACAATGTTGTAAAGTGTTCCAACACGTCGTCAAAATAAAGGTCCCGTTAAAATGAACACTCAGACGAAAAAATACTGTAGTGTACTATAGTATTTGCTATGGAAAATTGTATTGCCCTTGTAGCAAATTGATAAACTAGAGTAAACACATAGTATACTATAGTAAAGTTAAAAACACTATAGTAAACTGCAGTAAAATTACTAGATACTATAGTAAATACTGCAATATACTACAGTAATTTATGTGGACAAATATACCACTATCGTATAGTAAAAAATGAAAAACACAGTAGTTAGAAATATTAAAACAAATTTAGGTAAACAAAAAAATTATATGGCCTTAATTTATCCATCTGTATGTAACATTAATGTCATTTGTCAGTTACCTGCCTATTCATGTGATGAACTGCACTTTTTTTTTCACCTTTTTTTATGATGACAACAGACGTTTTATACTTGTGCTACGACTAGTGTTGTAGTACTCGAGACTGGTCTTGGTCTCGAGTCCGGTCTCAAGACCATTTTGTGATGGTCTTTGTCTTGTCTCGGTCTCAACTGTCTTTGGTCTCCGTCTTGTCTTGTACTCTGAACTCTGACAAGTGAATGACAAATGTACTTGTCCGAAGGACAACCACATGACAACGCTTAATGTCAAGCCCTGAAAAACTTGCACTGAAGTAGGGCTGTGCCGATAAACGATATCATATCGAATCGCGATAGAATGTATTTCAAAAACGATGATAAGCTATTGGCATTTTGACTCTATATGGATTAATCTTACAGTCTAACAGAACGCAGAAATAAACGCAACAACAGTCAGTCAGCGTGCAGCTTTTAGCATGCGCGTCAATGTACAAAGTCCATTTCATATTGCACTTGGCAAAGAAAACTCGACATGAGGAGGAAAACATTACTGGAAGCGGAAACAAAGGTGAAACTAACCTCGAGTTGTCATCACGCGGTTTATCAAGTGTCTTATTTTTTTTCGCAATCGCCGGTTAAACAAAACAAACTTGAGGCGCAATTGCAAGCGAGTTACTTCGAAACTCAAGCACAAACATTTCTATATCCATCGTTAACATATCTGCTAACATGAGCTGGTGCATATGAAAGAAACCAGCGCTGCCCTGTACAGATTAGAGATGTAATAAAGTGAGTTTGTGTGCACATTAAAATATTGAACCTTGTATGTAAGATGCTTGCATGATTAAAGAAATGTACTACAGTTTATGTGAGATGTCTTTAAGGTTCACTGAATACATTGAATGAATCCCACTACTCGAGCAAGA